>NC_056734.1:84230429-84530429 GCF_019279795.1 Protopterus annectens | reverse complement strand
CTTAAGACAGAAGTGGTGAACTTCATGACACCCATGCAGATGGACAATACAGTTACAACTGCTGAATCCTACACAAATGCACTCTATAAGCACTTACACAAGCACATGGATCATGCTATCCCAAACAGAACCAAGACACTATCCTCCAAAAAAAGGAAGCCAATCTGGTGGTCCCCTGCCATAAACAAACTGTACAACAGAAGGAAGAAACTGTTGCAAAAGAGAGTAAAATTCCATGAGTGGAGGAGCTACCTGGTCAGCCTCAGTAAGAAGCTGAGATTCCTTATAAGATCCTCCAAAGCTAGCTACAAAAACAAAATTGCCACTAATTCTAAGGACAACAACAAAGCATTCTATAGCTATGTCATGAATCTCAATGGCAACACGCAGATCTGCTCTGAGTAACAGCACAGCGGCACGAAAATTACAGAACCAACTGATATTGCCAACATCCTGGCAGATAGGTTCACTGCTAACTTTACCCCCTTCAACCCCTAAAGGGCCCATATCTATACAGGAAGAATGCAGAGTCCCTGTAATCACAACTACTCAGGTAAAAGCTGCACTCTCTAAACACAAAAACACAGCATCCATGGGACCGGACAACATCCCAGGCTGCGTTTTACACGAACTTCAGAACGAACTGGCTCCCCAATTAAGCACCATGTTCAATAATAGCCTTGCATCAGGCTTTGTGCCCACTGAATGGCACACAGCAACAGTTATCCCACTCCACAAAGGGGGAGCCACCACTGATCCCGGGAACTATCGACCTATTAGCCTGACTGGAACGTATCATCATGGAACTCATAAACAAAGACATTGGTAACCTCTAAACTCTGGATCCCACCCAGTTCAGGTTTGTGAAAGGCAGAGCATGCCTCCTGAACCTGATTGACTTCTTTGAGGCAGTCACCAAAGCCGTAGATGAGGGTAAGGTGGTTCACACAGCCTATCTTGACCTCGGCAAGGCTTTCGACACCATCCCCCATTCTGAAAGTATACCTAAATTCAGTAAACTAGGTATAAATCCCTACATCACAAGATGGGTTGCCAACTGGCTCACTGACAGAACCCACACTGTAAAAGTTGCAAACTCCAAATCTGACCTCAAAGCAGTAACAAGTGGAGTACCACAGGGTTCCATCCTGGGACATCTCCTGTTTGGAATCTACTTCTCTGAAGTACAGGCTAACACAGAAGGCCTCTGGCTAACAAAGTTTGCAGATGACTGCAAACTAGGAGCCATAGTCAAGTCCCAAAATGATGTGGACATCCTACAGAAGGGCCTCGCTGAGACAGATGCCTGGTGTCAGAGCCATGGCCTCAAGCTCAATGCCAAAAAGTGCAGTGTCATCCTCTTTGGTAAAAACTCTGTACCCATGAATTACCACATAGGCAGCAATCTACTTAACATCAAATGTGTGATAAGAGACCATGGGACTCAGGTGGACAGTAGTCTCTCCTTTGATAGTCACATCACCACAGTAGTCAGGAAGTCCTTCTACGTGGCACAGCTCATCATAAAAGGCTTCTCATCTAGGAAAAAAGAGGTCATTGTTCCCCTCTACTCGACACTCATTAGACCCATTATAGAGTACAACGTCCCTTTTAGAATGTACCTCACAAGACGTCTGCAGCAGCTGGAAAGGCCACAGAAGTACCTCACAAAGAGGATTACTGGCCTTAAAAAAATGCCCTACACTGACCGCCTCAAAAAACACCAGCTTTACTCCGTAGCATATCGCCTACTCCAAGGTGATCTCTGCCTAACATATAAAGCTATGTCAAACCCAGAGCTGTTGGATATGCTACACCTAAAGAAATCCCAATCCCTCTGAGCTACATGCTCTAGGGGCCTAAACCTTGTCACCACAATAAACAGGACATGCTGGAGAGATAGATTCCTGTCCCAGAGACTTCCCATACTCTGGAACAGGCCACCCATCTATGTCAAGCAAATTTCTTCATTAGCACTCTTTAAGAAAAATCTTGATGAGTGGATGAGAAATAGGAAATACACCTCGGGGATCACTTCTGTGTCTCTGCTCAACAGTGGCACAGGAAAATAACTTTATTGGATGGCATAAGCCAGGGAACCTTGTTGGCTAGGCTTATGTAGGCCCTTGGGCTGATAGCCTAGTACCTACCTATGAACCTATGCTTTATGTGAAGAGAAGCAAGGAGACCAATTGCTTGCATAAGATGCCTTGCACTTTCATGTATTGCTGAAATTCTAAAAGATAAATATATGAGGGCCTCATCTGCATACAAAATGTGTAAAGAGCCCTGAATTTACATGAGTAACTTTAAGAGCAATGCATTACCTTGAGATTACTCAGGTTAGGCAGCAAATTGTTTTGGAAACTGCAGATTTGTTTTTAAAGTAAGAAAAAATAATGGAAATATTTTAAATTAATGTGAAACAGTTCAAGATGATGTATGATTATTGAGTTAACTTGTTTTACTATTATGCTGGGCATATTACTATGGTTTTGGTCAACATTGTAAGGTATCATTTGTAAATGGGAAATCACTGTAGCATTAGTGGAAATAATTATTGATCAGTGACAAATCATTTACTTTGATGCCTTTAGTGAGTGTGCATTCTTGGTAGAAATACAGTGAATTTATTCAGAAGTACTGATGTGTCAAGGATGTTCTCTTGGTTCTACATGTGTCTTTACTAGGAGATTCCTGTGTCACTGATGAATGAGAATTGACAGTATTGAGATTACAAGAACATGGTAGGGGCTTAGCAAAGGAAAATCCATTAACAAACTGCTTTCTGTATTATTATGAATGTATTCATTATAGGGCAAACATTACTTTGACATGACTTTAGTTGGCTGAACTCTGCATATGAATGTAATTATGAGATTGAGTCACATAACTTTTTTATGAGGGTGGCAGGCATACTTTTATTGTTGTGTTGTTCGACTGATGAGTTTTTGTACATGACTAAGGAACAATGTGCAGTAATCATGTAGAACAAGGGATGAATGGAAACAGAGGACAACTGAAATAATTTTTACAGGGTCAACAATGTAAACAGCTAAGTTTGCATTAAATTACAGCACCTACGTGGACTGCAAAGCAGATAGAATAAAATAGATTATGCTTTTTACAACAAATCTGTGGCCAGAGCAGAAATTTGACTATGAGTCACTAGTAGGTTTCATTAGCATATGCTGGGTTACATCATTTCTCATTTATATCTCATTATGAGATTGTTTGCTAATTCCTATTTGCAATCATTGTGCATTAACGTAAATGGCCTGTGTGAATCGCAGCCTAGCTACAGTCATTCGCAGACAGCACTGATACTTGTAATGCATTTGTGCAAAGACTATCAGTACTGGCCTTACTCTTTTACTTAGTCATTACTGTTAACATAAAATGCAGCATATTATTTGAATTTCTAATTATATAACAGCTTATTGTTGTTTACCTATTCATACAATAGTGTTAGCAAAAAAAAAAAAAGCACACAACTCTGGCAAAAACGCTATCTTTCATGTAAAGTCATAACACATGGGGCTTGCATAGCCTAATTAAAAAAAAAGTTTGCATCTATGTTAATATTGTTTACACAAATACATTTAATCATAATCAATGTAGAATATACTGCACTATGACTGGTGACACTTTTATGTAGCTTTTAATTAATTCTTAGTTAGAACGTCTTACAATTTTGGCATGTAACATATGTGTAACCTATAGATCATTTTACTACCCAGGGTCAGCAATATAGAAAAGTGCTTAAACCTTGTTACTGAAAAATCTCAATATTAGCTTTGCCTTTAATGATCATGGAATAAATATATTTTTTCATTATTTGTTATTGTTTCAAATAATAAATGTTATAATTACACTAATAAATAACAAGCAAACACAAACAATATTTAACATTGATAGAACTTCATAACAAAACTATTAATATGTATTTTATTTATCCATCTCAGCTACTAATGTATCATTACGCAACAATGATGTCTTTAGTACTAATATTCATAGAAATTTTATAACAGTTTCTATGGCTGAGATCCATATTAAGAAACTTTTTTTTGTCTATTCCACAGGTATCCTCTTGGGAGGCCTTGTGTCTTTAAATGACAATAAGAGATATCTCATTTCTATCTAAATACAATTGCACAGATTAAAAGATTTATCACATACTGAAGACTTCCAGGTTTTTGCCAAAGACATTTTATAAGACTGAACAAAGTCCAGCTCACTCTTAGCATCTTTTTATTTGTTCAACCATTCATAGGGGCTATCCCCAATAACCAAAACTCCCAACCCAGTTCTTGATATCTGGACAAAGTTCTAAAAAGGTCCCTGGTAAGGCCAGCCCACCTTTCTTCTGCCACTGCAAAATCCCAAAACATGTGTTTTCAGCCAGCCCTCACCTCCACATCTCCAAAAGTTTGAGTTTTGCTTCCTGTCTTCTTTGAATAGCCATTTGGCATTAGGTACCAGTTGAAAGAATCCGCATCTGTAAGTCTGTCAGTCTTGACCACTTCCCCAGACTCCTTCTCTTTTTTCTTGTACTTCTCCCCACTCCATCCATAGTCTATGAATCCTTCTCTGGACTGCTTTTCATTTTACTTCCCATAGATCCTTCATCCCTTTTTTATACTGGCCATGGCACAACTTTCTTTTGAATGTTATAACTGCTACATATATGTCTAAGCTGCTCAGATGTGAGCCAATTCCCTCTGGTTAGACTGTATAGGTCCATTTTGTAATCCCGCTACTCACCCTATCTGCAACCATGTTGCATACTTTTGTGTGCTCTCATATGTCACCTGTAGGCCCAAATCCCCAACACAGTCCTTCTATTCTTTTGAGACCATATTCTCAAGCCAACAGCCGTTCTTATGTTATTATGTTATCCCTTTCTTCCTTTCCTGGAATCACTGCAGGTGCCTTATAATTCAGATTGGTTCTGCTCACTCCTGAACTAAATGGACAAGTTGACAGGCTAGTGCATATCTATGAATATCTGGAAGTCCCCAGCAAACATATCCCGTAGGGGTCTGTGCTTTTTCAGCAGAGAATCTCCTATCTTTATTTCCTAGTACAGCCTCAGTTATCAGGGATTATAATCTAATGAATATGTGGAACTGGCAAATTTCACACAGTAAATAATATATGCATTGGCACCATCATCTTCATAGCTTTTATTCTTACTGAAATAGTCTGAAAGCTTACAATCTTTTCTCCCACTCCTAGAACCTTCCAGCAGAAGGGATTTGATTTTATCATATATGTCCATCCAGTTTTTTTTTTGTAGCAAAAATCTTTAGTATTCTGTCTTTAGTATTCTGCAAAGACTTTCTCTTGTAGTCCCCAAAGGTGTCCATTCCCTATTTGCATCTCAACCATCACCACAGTGCATCCCAAACTCTTGTAATATGACTAATGCTCCCTCCAATATAACTCTTATATCACTACCATTCAGCAGTCATCTGCAAATAAATAAAAGGCATCTTGACACCTATATTTTCTGTCTTTTCTCATAAGAACCCCCTCACTTTACAAGTCAACTGTTCCAAGATTAATAAAAAAAAATCTTGGGGAGAGTAGAGAAGCCTGTCTCGTCCCAGTTGTTATGCTTCCCTTTTTGATAAGCCCCATTTATCCATATTCTTAAACTGGAATTTATGTAAAGGCATTCTAGCCATTTGTAGTACATTTCTCCAAAATTACTTTCCTTTAGTACTCTAAACAGAAATTTCTGGTTAACAGAATCAAGCAAAGCTATCTCTGCCCCATTCCAATTCCCTATATACTGTTGTAGAAAGGCTGTCTAGTTACACCAGTTCATAGCCATTCCTATTCCAGCAGCAAACCCAACTGTCCGGCTTCAGTGATTCCAACTGTCCATCGTCAGTGATATTAGGGAGTATGCTCTCCATCCTCTTAGCTAGCACTTTTGCCAGAATTTTAACTTCAACATTGATCTGTAAAACTGGTCTAAAATTACTGACACATGAACAAACTTCTATAATTTTTGTGAGTAGCACTATCTCTGCTTTATTAACTGTTGGACTTAAATCCACATAATTAACAAAATTACTGTAAATACCTGTCAAAAGGGGAGATACTTGTTTTACTGTCCATTTACAAAATTCTCCCAGGAAGCCACATATCCCTACGGTCTTATTTGGGTTCAAACTCAGTACTGACTTTCTGCTCTTATGTCTTAATATTTCCTTATCCAAATGTAGTCTCTCTTCTACTGGAATTGTAGCACAGGTTGCTAGGAGATCCTATCTCACCTCTTGATCATCTCTAACTGAATACAATCAAACATAATATTTATGGAATGCCTTTCTGATGTTATAATCACCTTTTATTATTGCACTCCTCTCATCCTGAATTCATCCTGATCCATAGTCCATTTTCTCTTTTTCATTAATTCTGCATTTGATGTTTATAAAAATTAGTTCTTGCTTAAATAATTTTTTTCTATATCTTTCAACAAGCTAAAATTGCTCTTTGAACCTCATAGTGTTGATGTCCTTTCCTCTATTATGTTATCCATACCCTTGAAGCATACCTTTCAACAGTCCAGATTTTCACAGAATGTCCAGATTTTTATCTCATATTTTTGGTGTGCTCCTCATAAAAAAATATTCCATGTGTAATGATATCCTGGTCTATTAGCTCCTTTGTCAACCCTGTAAGCTTATCATTGCCCTCATGATGCACCCATTTAAAATTAGCTCCCCTCCAGTGTCGCACCTTCAAAGAGTCTAGGGGGAACTGCAAATGTCCTGTCACCATAGCTTGATCAGAGATATGTCTTTCCTCAGCTCTACCTTCTTTATAACTCTATGCACTTCCTGCAGAACCAATATGAGACCCAGTCTGTTACCTTGTTTAGTCAAGTCTCTGGAGAATGTAATTTTGACCTTAGTCCAATGTGTGTAGCTCTAGCTAATACAACAGTCCCTTAGTTCCAGCCAGTTATTAAGTACTTGTTGTGCTTTTCTATATGGTTCCCCTTTATTATACAGGCTAGCCAACGAAGCTTGTAAAACTAGAATAAAATCACTCAACCAACCAACTGTACAGAGAAATGGACATCACTAATTGACTGTTCCTATGTCTCTAGCATATTAAAAAAAAAACAGTTGAATTATCGGGTCTGTATTAGAACATCAAAGTTTCAGAATTTCAAATGTTCTAATATCGACCCCTGTTCAGCGAAAGCTGAAAACATCGAAAATACAGAACAGCAAATTTTTTCCTAGGGAAAAAAATTGCTGTTCCAAAACACATGCACACAACATAAGCACACCAAACAAACAGCAATCCACACACATACACCTAAAATCTTACACCTAACCCTACACTAAACTATACACACACCACTAACTATCCACTTACCTTAACCCCAACCCTAACCCTAAGGTCCGTCACTATCGCACACTCACCTCACCTGCACCCAACTCTAACTCCCCTACCCCGCCCTAACCCTCACGTCCACACAATCGCACACTTATCTGACTCTCGCCCTAACCCTAACTCACCTAACCCACCCTAACCCTCATGTCCACACAATCGCACACATACCTAACCCACACCCTAACCCTAACTAACCTAACCCGCACTCAATCGCATACTTACCTGAACCTGACCTGTAACTTTCCACCACAGCACTGAAAATACTGAAGCAACAGAAATGGACAACCAAATTCCTTCCCTAGGAAAACATTGGTTTTCTGTTGCTTCGATATTTTCAGCTTTCGCTGAATAGGGGTTGATATTAGAACATTAGAAGTTTTGAAACTTCGATGTTCTAATATAGACCCAAATTATCTCTGTTTGGTGCAGAAACATTTCCTACAACCCATCCATGGTTATTTATTGTACCTCACCATGAGATCGTCCTACCATTTCCACTCATCCTAACCTCTCCATCTGTAACATAAAGTGACCTGTGGAATAGTAGTGCAACAACTTTTATCTCCCTACTGGTTTATGATCTGCAAGCACATTATTACACTGTTTTGATTTAAGTTGCTATGTGTTTGTAATTCCTTATTCAGTTTCTTGCAGACATATCAGCATGATACCCTACCTCTGTATCTTATGAAGCATTTCCTTCTTCTCTTGTAGTATTTCCATCTTTTTATGGGGTGTGACCATCATGATACCCTATCTGTGTACCTTTTGTAGCATTTCCTTCTTATAATGGGGTGTGACCATCATGGTACAATATCTCTGTACCTTTTGTAGCATTTCCTTCTTATAATGAGGTGTGACCACCATGATACAATATCCCTTTACCTTTTATAGTATTTCCTTCTCCTAAGGGGGTGTGACAATCATGATACTTTGCAGTGTAGACAGTGTGATGTTCACCTCCTGAATTATGTTATGCACTTAGTTCACTTAATAAAAATTGAGCTGTTAAATATAACTGTAAAATACATGCTACAAAATAATCAAATGGAAAATAGTAGGTAGTCCACAGCTGAGTTAAAAATGGAATATCCTTTACTGAAACACACAAACAAGCACTCACAGCTGAGTATAACGAAGAGCATCAAAAACATTCCTTATTTTTATATAATCAGGATGTTTGAAGCAAGGGAGGAGTTACAGAGGGTGGTTCTGTTAAGAGCAATAAAAACATTCCTTCAGCCAAGTCCCCTTTACCCCTTAACACCAGAGTATAAGCAGAGACTGTGCTATCTAAAACTGAAACTGAAAAGCTACAGACAAATTACATTCTAAGACCAGTTTATTAAGACTTTGTATAGGCTAACTAACTAATAGACTACTTTATTAATTAAGAAACTAACGAAATAAAAAAAAAGTAACTGACTAACAAAAAGTTCTACCACTAGACATCTACCAGAATAAATATTAATAAATATAAACCTTATTTCATCAGGTTTTCGTGTTAAAAAATCATAATATGAATTAACATGTGTATAGATATACAACTGAAAACCTAAGTGGGATGAAAAACATAAAAATAATTGCTAAGCTGGAAATGCAGTGATAAATATTAAAAATAAAGCACTAAGGCCGTAAGGATCTCTTAAAGTGTGGCATCTAAGAAAACAGTTTGTGTGTGCAAGAGTGCACTCAAGAGTAATTGCAATGTTTAAAACAGAAAAATAAAAAGACTAGGCCCATGCACATTGTGTGCAATATCAGACTTTCACTGACAAAAAGTAAAAAGTGTAACCAAAATGTTCAGGTCAAAATCTAAAGTAGCATTTTAATGTGTAGCCATCAAAAATGATTAATGCATACCTGAGCCACTTAAAGTATGTTCTTTATAACACTGTAAGTTAGTGCTAAAAGAAGTAAACAGTGTTTGATATTTGTTTTTAAACACAATATAAGCAAGTAATGCCAGCATTAATCAGTCCTGTATCAGTCTTTTAATAGTATTTTAAACAGTGGGGCAGTTTTCTGAGATTTAGTATCCTTTTTATGGAGCAATAATAATTAAGCCCTGGCTTTCCAAATAAGTTCAGTTTCAGCTGCCACAGTAGTTCATGTTTTTCTAAAAGGTAAGTGGCAGAAAATATCCAGAACATTTTGAGCAAAGCATAGTCAGTGGATAGTAAAAAAGTGGTTGTACATATTTCTGGAATGCATAGGTTTGCATTCATTAGAAAATTGCCCATAAGTATGTAATAGATTATTTATATTTCTGTCCAGCAGTCCAAGCTTCAAAGCAACCAGCAATGCATATCAGCTGTGGCAGAAGGGCCACAGAAAGTCTCTGACTAAGACTTTTACCTCCCCCTACTGGATACTTTAGCAATGTCTCTCAGTCAACCCTGGTGCCACCATGTCCTTTTCTATATCCCTGGTTAGTCCATTTCCTGTGTTTTTCTTCCGCTTTTGTGACCTTTCCCTTGCCAGGTGTTGCTCCTTTTTCTCTTTAGCTCCTTGTTCCCCCTTTTGCAGTATTTCCAAGTCATCCTTTTTTTTTTACATTGGAGGAATCTGAAGTAGGACGGTTGTTGCTCAAAGCCTAGTGTTTTTTCATTTTCACTTTCTCTTGTACACTCGACTTTTTATTTTGTGCCAAAACATAAACACTGACACACGCACACATTGGAGAGAAGTTGATTTGTGTAAAAAAAACTTTAGACTACAATAACAATTAAGCAATTTCATCTCTAAGAACTTCTTCAGAACTGTTGAACAAATAAAAACACCCATTTATATACAAATCAATTAAAATGCTATATAACCATGATCCAGCAATTAAATAATTGACTCAATTAACCATTAAAAATATATGATCTTAAAAAACTCTATAAAAATGTAGAATATATATTTGTAAAATATACAATTGCAAAGTGCTTGAAATATCATTAAAAATAAATGTTAGTTATTTAAATCTCACCCTATAACTTAGAAGCACACAGTTTTAATACACTATCGAGGGAAACATTATCATTTAAACCTGGATATTCATTACATTCTGTCTCAATTGCCACAATAGTTCTAAGTCCTCAAGTGTGTATTGCCAGGTACCACCTCTAGGATTTTGTAATACCTGCTCTATTACCACACATAATACAATCCGCTTTGTGTTTAAAAAGAGCATTTGAATCTTTTTTTAATATCATTGTAATGTTCCTCAATTTTTTTCCTGAACTGATGTTCAGTTTTTCCTATATATAACCGAAATATGAATCACAATATGATGGGTGCACCATTCCTTTACTGTTGCAATCATAATGTGATGTGAAATTAAACTTGTATTTAATGCTTCTAAGAAAAACTAATTTCTGTCAAACATGTATTCACACTGTCTGTATGCTCCACAACTTTTTGTACCTGTGGAGAATTTCTTAACTTTGCTAGTGTTGAAGAAACCACCCCTTTCACGTTTCTCTTTAATGTAAGCGTGCCTAGAATAGCTATATAGGGGTCTAGAACCTAATATAGTACTCAAAGCACTATTGTGTGAAATAATATTTAACTTTTGTTGATAAAATGCAGAATGTGATGAATATCCCTAGTGTATTTAATACACAAACTATTTTTGTAACCCAACTTCATTTCTTTATTTATTTCACTACTGTCTGGAAATTAAACCTATTTCCAAGATTGGCATACATTTGTGTTTCCTATCTTCCAAAATCTCATCTCTAGTGTTGTAAAGTAAATTTGACAGGTATCCCCTTTCAATGAAAACATTACAAAGAAGTTCCATTTCACTGTTCAGATCATCATAATCAGAAATAATTCTTGATAGCCTAACCATTTGGTCTTTAACTAAACTTTTCTTTTGTTTGAGGGGGTGATAACTACTAAAATGTAAATACCCATTAAAGAAGGTGGGTTTCTAATATAGAGCTGATTTAAATATAACATTCTCAAAATATTTAATTAATGAGATGTGTAAATAATTAATATTTACATTGGACTAATGATAGGTAAACCTCAAAAAACTAGTAGTAGAATTGATGTATGTAATAAAATTGATCAGTTGTTCAGAATAATTTTTCTAAATAATAAATATATCATCCAGAAAATGTAACATGGTAACAATGTACTGGGAATAATCAGAACTAAAAATGAATTTTTGTTCCCAGTAACACATGATCACATCAGCAAACAAGGAGCACATGCGGCTGCCATCACTATCCAATTAATTTGTTTAAAATGCTCACACTTGAAAAAGAAATAATTGTTGTTTAATGCGATTTCCATAAGTGAAACAATAAGATTTATTTCCCTGTTGCACAAAAATTTACCGCTACAAAGAATATCATTAAACCATTCAAACCAAATGCCATGTGGAAAGCAAGACAGGTCAACTACATCAATAGTCACCGAATACCAACTAGGGTGAAAAAATTCTGGTTTTAGCTGCCCTAAAAAATCAAACAAATCCTTTAATATATTGGAAAATTTCATCCTAAATGCTTTAACTGTTATATGTATAAAGCTAGTTGATCAATTTTAGATCCTTTAGCTGCTGCTATGGGTCTAAAAGGAGGTCCTAAGGGATGAAAGTGTTTAACCATTATTACAGATGAAAGTTTTTTACACAAACTGACTTGTCTCTGACTTCTGGATGTATCAGTCAGCCTTTATTTCCCCAGTCTTGGTACTTACACAGCCGGTTTGTCTCATTTCATTTGTTTTTTATTTTGCCCACTTTTCCCCCACAAATACACCTTTTCTCTTGTGTTATTATTTTTTTTTGTATGGTGGTCATCTTGTCTGTCCCTGTTATCATGGATGCTCTTTCTTGGCCCCTTCCCACTACATATCTAGCTCTAAAAGTGTTTCTTCTAAGTCTCCCTTGCTGCTCTTAATTTTAACTGGCTCTTAGCTCCTTGGAAAAAATATACCTTGTCTTCCACTCTCAGAAAGTACATTTGTCCTCTGCTTCCACTAGCAAAACAGCTAGATATATCAAATGAATTGTATAGTCAAACAGGAGGGGTTCTTTTCATATGCTCAACATTTGTTGCCTCAAAGTGAGAAGTCTTGATGAGTAATACACTGAAAAAATATATATATATTTCTCCAAGGGAATTCCACTATGCTGTCTTCTGTTTGTCATGTGCCAGTTTCTAGTGCATGCTGAACTCATGGCCATTAACATGTGTCTTGAAATTTGGTTTGGGGTCACTGTAGGATGGTTTCAGATATTTCCTTTATTCTCACATTCACTTGACAAGAGCAATTTTCTAGATCATCTGTTTCCTCTATTTGTTTCCAGCACTCGTTGTCCAATTCATCTGTTTGCATTTGTATTGTCTCTTGAGTGGAACCAAACTTTTGTTGACTTCTTTTAAGCATATTATAGAGATTTCTATAAAGCTCTTCATTTTTGGTGAGTCATTGTGACCTTGTAGTAGGCCTCCATTTGTGCTGCAACTACAGACACTTTCTAAAACAGAATAAACATTGTTTCTTCATTTGATGCCATTTTAAACCTTTTTTACAGGTTTTCTGGATCCCATCCACCTTCAGGCATTTTTTGTGAAAGATAATGAATCCTTTGTATCAGTAGTAGTTAATACAGACAAAAGAATTAAACTGCTGTGGATCTCACTTATTCAGTAGCTGCCTTCCTTCCACTCTGGCTAGCCAAGACTCCTATTGTGGGATCAATATCCTGAAAATAATGCTCATATTTTAAATGTCTGGGAGCTTAGATGCACGCACAATAGCATGTCCTTCTTTTCAGTGAAGGTACTCAAAAAACAAAATATTTTCTTTTACACATTTAGTAACCAAAAATAGTTTTTCACAATACTGAAAATCCATGTTATAGCAGTTTTATTTGTAAAATATTATATTTAAAAAAATGTGTTACTGCTATCATCCGCAAAAGTAAAAAATATATCCCCTAACTAATCATGTTCATGTATTATGTCGATAAACCTAATTAAGCATCTTTTGCAATATGTCTAAACCTTTCTTACCCCTTGTAACTCTATAAACCTGATAATCCTGTAATCCTATAAACCAAATTCCAAATCCATGAAATGTCATAACAATTTGTGTAAGTCACTTGTGTAATCTCACTTCTGAAATTCTCTCATGAATAATTAGCATTAAGAAGTGTTGCCTCATATTTATAGTAGTCAGAACAGAATACCCATATCAAGTTGTACACTTCAAATGTCACCTCTTCCAAAAAATAATTATATCTTGTCATCCCTCAGAGTGTAACGTACAGGAACTCATGAATTATTTTTATTTCTTTGAGTGTCAATGTGAATGACAGCTGTGGTGAGCAGTCTAATGTGCCATATAACATTGGCCTTAGAAAACGGCATTCTGCAACAATGCTGCAACACATTAACATATATCTGTTGTTATTTCTCTTAGAGCCAGAATCATTCACAGTTGAATACACAGAAAAACAATTTCATGTAAATGCACGTTAAATAAATCTTTGCAATTTAAGCATGAAACACAGTTAAGAAACTCTTTTTCTTAAGTCTGTGCAGAATTCTTTCAATCTGTCACTGAAATGTGTCAACTTTTTCACTTTACAGAGGAATGCAAATAGTTTCATAAATCAAAATAAAATACAGAATCATGTTCACATTTTCATTTTGTTATGAAACACTGAAACTATCCTTTCATGTTACCTAAGCAAAGTAATGTCTAATCTTAATTACCCATTTGTAAGCAACTAAACATGTCAAGTATTTGAGGAAAGATGGTTTATGTCCTATAATATGTTTGTGTGACACCCATGCCCAGGCTCAGGAATCAAGGAGCCTCAATCCTCACCACTAACACCAGTGAGGGGCATCCATATAAGGAAAAGATAATAAATACACACAAAGTAAAGTAGAATTTCCCTTAAGAGCACACAAAGATCACAGTCAGTCTTGGGCTGGTTTCTCCCTTTCTCTCCAGGTCCCCAATAAGACTCCCCACTGGCATAGCTATAGGGTCCAGATCTCAGCTTAGTGGGCAAGCTAAAACCTCCATCACCCTCTCTGTCCAACCAGTGCTTCATGTCCCTGCCCAAGTAGCTGACACACACACACACACACACACACACACACACACACACACACACACACACACACACACACACACACACACACACACACTTTGAGATAAGAGTTATATACAACCACACAGACACTCATGGGGAAGGCTGGTACAGGTTCTCCAGCTGTGCTCCCAGCACAGCACCCACTAATATCAGCTACTCAAATGCCCTTCGGAAAGGGTGTCCAATTATTACTGTGCAGTATTATCATGCAAATGATAAGTGAGACTGAACAGACAAGGCTTATTAGAGTGACTTGTTACAGTATCACTATATACATGCAATGCACTCTTAGAACTTAAATTGTCTCTACACAAAATAGCCACAATTGAAAGATTTAAAAATATTTAATAATAAATAATAAAAACACAAGACAATACTTCTTACTACACAGTGCTAGTCAAGAGTTCAGGGATCACAGAGAAATACTTAAAAAATTCAGTAGAAAAGTTCTGACATCACAGGAAAAACAATCTAGTGTAATCTTCCTAATTCCTAGCTATTTCTAAGAGAAATCACAGTTCTAAATAGCTTACATATAGAGGAAAGCAGTGCTGGTGATGGATGTTCTCAAGAAATAGGCTCTGAGCTCTCCGATTCTCTATCTTTAAATTGATAACACAGAGCTGCTTCACATGACATCATTCTTCACACTTCCCTGTTGTTTCCAGGCTAACAGAAACTACATTTATATTCTTTACACCTGGTCAGAAACCAGAGCAATAAAGGGCATTTATACATGCAAATTCTAGCCATTAACTTTGGTCTTAAAACAATAGGCAGGATGACGCCTTCTAGACATATCAGCTCTAGAGTTTGACATCAAAGACAGTCATAAAATGCTTGACTTAGTTTTCTTACAGTAGAGTGCACTGTTGTTACATTTTTGCAGTTCAATATCCAATGCAGTCTTTTCACATTTAAGAGAACAAGCCTATGGCTTACATTAATATTTACAAATTACAGAATTATCCACAAAATTCTATCTGGCTAGAATGGCAGCCTTCCTCTATCTTCACACATTCCCCCCCAAAGAACTCAAGCTAGTTTTTCCTCATGACCCTTGAGAAATGCTGCTTGAGAGGGTTAAATCTGTCTGAGTATATCTTACCCCATTCCCTGTCTTGAGAGCCCATATGCGTTGGCATTGCTAAACCCATTGCGATGCTGAACTGACATATCATATGTTTGCAACCCTAGGCTCCATCTTAGTAACTTGGCATTTTGCTGGCTGGCTTTGTTTAACCATGTTAGGGGGTTGTGATCTGTCACTAACATGAATTTTCATCCATACAGATAAGGCTGAAGTTTGTGCAGTGCCCACACTATGGCTAGACATTCCTTTTCTACAGCTGCATAGAATTTCTCACTAGGTTGGAGGCTATGACTGAGATAAACTACTGGGTGCTCTTCTCAATCTGAAGAAATCTGGCTAAGTACAGCCCCCACCCATGATTCGAAGTATCCACCTGCACAACAAATTATTTGCTGTAATCTGGACTGGCTAACACAGGGGGTCCTCCCAAAGCTTCTTTAAGCTTCTGGAATGCATGTTCACATGCTGTGGTCCACACTACCTTATCTGGCCTGTTCTTCCTTGTCATGTCTGTGAGGGGAGTAGCTATGGTACTATAACTGAGGACAAACTTTCTGTAATAACCTGCTGTCCCTAAGAATGCCCTCACCTGCTTTTTGGTAACAGGTGCAGGCCATGGCTGAATGGCTTCTACTTTGGCAGGTTCTGGCCTGATCTTACCACTTCCCACTCTATGTCCCTGGTAGGAGACCTCTGCCATACCCACCTGATATTTGCTGGGCTTAATTATCAACCCTGCCTTCTGTAGTCTGCCAAACACCTCCCTGACATGAGGTGCTCTTGCCAAGAATGGCTGTAGATGGCAATATCATCTAGGTAAGCAAAGGAATAGCATCCTGCTCCTGCTAGGATATGATCTACCAGCCTCTGGAAAGTTGCTGGGGCATTTTTCATTCCAAAGGACATCTTTGTGGACTCATACAAGTCAAAAGGAGTCCAAAGGCTGACATCTCTCTAGCACTGGGAGTCAAGGGCTCCTGCCAGTAACCCTTGGTAAGATCAATGGCTGTAAGATACTTAGCCCCACCCAGCTGCTCTCAGGCCTCATCTGTCCTAGGCATAGGGTAAGCATCTGACTCTGTGTGACTATTTAATTTCCTGTAGTCTACACAGAACCTGGTGCTGCCTTCCTTCTGTGGCACCAGCACCACTGGGGAGGCCCAAGGACTCTTGAATCAACCCTAGTTCCAACATCTCCTGTATCTCCTCCCTCAGAGTCTATTTGACTCTCTCAGACACACTATAAGAGGCCTGCCTAATAGACCTCTAGGGTCCTGTATCCACGTGGTGCTGCAATAGGTGGGTGCATCCTGGTTTCCCAGTGAACATGTCCCCAAACTTCTGTAACACTGCTCAGATTTCTCAAACTTGGGTAGGAGATAGCTGCTAGGACATTGCTACCCCTTCCACTGAGGTGTCAGTCCAAGCCCCACTGAGGAGGTCAGTCACCAGAACTCACTCAGACTCTATTCTGCAATCCACTGCAAATGCGCAGCACAAGGGCCTTCCTATCATGGTAAGGTTTCATCATGTTAACATGGTACAATTTGTGCCCCTGCCTTCTGCCTAGCAGTTACACTATGTAGTTAACATCACTTAACTTTCTTACCACCTTGTAGGGTCCCTCCCAAGCTGCTTGCACCTTGTTGTGTCTAACAGGAATGAGAACCATTACCTGCCGCACCACAGCATACTCTCTAGCTCGAGCATCCCTGTCATACCACACCTTTTTCTGTTGTTGAACTTCTGTCATGATCTACTGGGCCAAGCCCATGAGTTCCCTGAGCCTTGTCCTAAGGTTTTTGACATATGCCACAACAGACTCGTTTTGAGGTTGGCACTCACCTTCCCACTCATCTTGAATTAAATCTAGAAGTCCCCTCAACCTATGCCCATACAACAACTCAAAGGGGGAAAATCTGGATTCCTGGGGAACCTCTCTATAAGCAAACAACAGATGAGCCAAATATTGTCCCACTCCCTCTTGAATTGGTCTGCAAATGCCTGTAGCATGGACTTAATTGTAGAGTTTAACCTCTCAATAAGACCATTAGTCTGGAAATGGTAGGGGTTGGTCTTCAGGTGCTTCACCCAACAGGACTGCCACAGACAAGTGAGCAGGTCTGACATGAAATTGGCAACTCTGTCAGTCAGTATTTCTTTTGGGATACCTACCCTGCTGAAAATCCATAACAAAGCATTTGCCGCCTTTTCTGCCTCAATGGAGGACACAGCCACTGCCTCAGGGTATCGTGTAGCATAATCCATGTGGAACTTGGGGTACTCAGAGGTCACACAATATCCATAGCTATCCTCTGAAATGGCTCCTCAATCACAGGCAAAGGCATCAAAGGAGCTCTCACCTTGTCTCCTGCCTTGCCTACCTTTTGGCACTGCTCACAGGTCCTGCAGTACCCTGTTACATCTCCAGAAATTCCAGGCCAATAGAAGTTTGGCGTAATATGTCTCTTAGTATGATTTATGCCCATATGACCTGCAAAGGGAATATCATGGGCTATGGCTAGAAGCGCCATATGATATGATGCCTAGACACTACCAACTGCTGTACCCTTTCATCTTCTAGCACTCCCTCAGGGGTCCACTCTCTATACAGAAACCCTTTGTCCCAGTATACAGAATCCCCCTTCCCTTCCCTTGAGAATCAGGTGCTTCACTAGCTACCTACCTCAGGCCTTGCAATGTAGGGTCTGAGAGATGAGCCTGTCTCAACTCTTTCTTTGTAACCCTTCCCAGTTCTCCTTCCACAGGAAGTCTGGCATCCTCTGACAGAGATGCCTCACTGCCAGCCTGGGCATTATTACTCACCACTACCTTTGCAGCCACTCTATCCAAGGGAACATCAGTACCCACAAGCAGCTGTGGCTCAAATTCAGTCTCACTGCTACAGAGTAGCTCCCTCCCTGAAGTAACCACCTCATCAGTCCTGGCTGCAAGTATGCAGTCTGTCTGGGTCTCCCCTAGGCTAAAAGACCCAGATGCTTGTCTCCTAGCCTGACTGCATGTAACTGCATAAGCACATGGTACTGCCTCATCCAAATCCTTCCCTATCAGGACATCTGCAGGATGGTAGTTCGATACCCTTGTTGTCTCAAAACAAACTACTATTGTCGTTTTGTCTTTCCCACTTACTGTCTCTCTCACATTTTGTTTCCCACCTTGCCTCTGTGGACATCTGTATGCCACATGGCCACACTGGTTGCATTCACAACATTTAACCCTAGGTCCTGGACATGTTCCTGGACTAGTGGCTTCCCCTGCTACTGGTAGATTCTTTTGGGGCAGTCTGTGCTGCCCACTATGGGTTCCTTTAGACCCATGAGCAGTATGGGGGGTCCATTTCCTGTGCAGGGAGGATCTGCTTGCTAGGTATAGGTCTCCCTTCTTCCTCAACTCATCTGAAGTAGCACATTGTCTATCAGCTAACGAGATCCCCATGTCCTCAGGCAAAGTGCTATGGACTTGTTCCCTCACAAAAACATCTGCCAGCCTGTCAAAGTGGTGCCCTGACATCGACTCACCCACCTATGAAAATAAGTGCTGAGTTCAACAACATATTCACACACACTTTCATCTGCCTTGCATGTATGCTCATGAAATGTTTTTCTATATGTTTTAGGTGTTAGCTTAAAACATTCTAACAAGTGACTTTTAACAGCAGTATAATAAAAATATTCACAATCAGCAAGTTTAGAAAACACAATTACAGCTTTACTATGGAACAAGGGGGTCAGGAACCATACCCAGAGCCTTTGGTCAACATCATACTGTTTACATACCCACTCAAACATATGAATGAAACAATCAAAATTATCCTCTCTTTAAACTGTGGAAGAAATTTACTGACCTTTTGTGCTTCTGGGGTCCAGTTACTCCCTTCCCCATTACCTCCATGACTCTGGCGAAGAGTCAGCAATTCCCTCTCATGCCTCCTCTGCCGTTCATTTTCCTCAGCTTGTAGGCTCCTCATTTTCTCAGCTGCTTCTAGTTCCATACGCCTGACCTCCAACTCAAGTCTCGTAAGCTCCAGCTGGATTTTTAAGTCCACTGCAGAAAGGTTGAGCTGTCCATTCTCCGAGGATATTGTATCTCCACTGTCAGTCTGATTGCCCTCCAGGCTGCTGTTTTCTGATGAAGCTGTAACCAAGGCTGCAATCAGGTCTGCCTTAGTCAGGTTTCCATGCACCAGCCCCCTAGCCTGGCACATCTCTGCCAGCTGGCTCCTTGTCAGCTTTCCATACTCTTCTGCCAACATGCTGCCTGCCCAACCTAACTAACACTAAGCTAACAAAAGAAATAAAACAATTGTGATCTGAACTCTGAGTATACACTGCATGGCTGTTTTAGAATACAAAACACTTTTAGAGATCACTGTACATAAGCTACAGGAATTCGCTCTACCCACACCACTACAAGCCAATTAGTGTGTGAAGTAGATCCCACCACTGCCAAACACATGTGATGACCATGCCCTGGCTCAGCAATCAAGGAGCCTCAATCCTCAGCACTAACACCAGGGAAGTTGTCTCCTAGAAGAGAGGAAAGGATAACTAATACACACAATAAAGTACAATTTCCCTTAAGTGCACACACAGATCACAGTCAGTCTGGGGCTGATTGCTCCCTTGCTCACCAGGTCCCCAAAACCCCCCACTGGCACAGCTATAGGGTCCAGGTCTCAGCCTAGCTGGGCAAGCTAAAACCTCCAGTACCCTATCTATCCAACCAGTGCTTCGTGACCCTGCCCAAATAGCTGACACAACACACACACACTTTGAGATAAGTATTTATACAACTTCACAGACACTCCTGGGAAAGGCTGACACAGATTCTCCAGCTGTGCCCCTTTACCCAGACCATATGGTAGTAATCCCTGCCACCAACCAGCTAATAATATTAGCTACTAAAAAGGCCCTTAAAAGGGTGTCCAATTATTACTGTGCAATATTATAATACAGTGGTAGTATGACTAACATACAGTTTTCTATCTGGGCAAGACGGAACGCCAATTTAAACAATGCATCTATGAGCATATTTATGCTATATCCAAAGGCACAGTTACTAATGCCCTAGCTAGGCACATTAATGATTTTAGCACACATAGTTTTTTTATTTACTGTAGTGCAACAAGTATTTAGGAATCCAAGAGGTGGTCCTTGACATTTGAAATTAGAGGAACAAGAATTACTATGGCAATTGAAAACAAATGCTTATGTCTATCCCGGAATCAATGATGCTTCCTCTATTAAATGTTTGCTCAAGTTGAAAGCCTTGAAATGCTAGTATTCTTGATGTTTAACATACAATGTCTATTTATTCTAGATTGAGAATATTCAGGGTTTTATTTGTTTATAGTGCTGAAAAGTACTTTTTAATAGAAGCCACGGCAATGGCAGAATGTTTCTGACAGAAACTGTCGAAATGGCAAGGTGGCTTCATTTTTAATTGTATTTTATTAATTGAATAATTGTATTATTGGTTTAATTATATAATGTGGTTATGTGGTATGTGCACTTGTTTGAAGAAGTGCACTCATGAGAAGTGCATGAAAGCACTTACAATGAACTTTCTAGTTGACTCGTGGACTTTGATCAGCGGTTTTCCACTTATTTTGTTTATCTTGTTTGTGGTTTTGTTTGTTTTTACATGGCTGAAAGTTGTGGCAACCCGCTGTCCCAGTCCATGTTCATTTTGAGTCCTAACAGTTCGGGAGCTTCTAATCAGGAGTCCGATTCTATCGGTAGCCTTACAGCACTAATCCAGTTATTAACTCAAAGAGTTGATGACCTGACGAGGAGAATATCCAACCAGGGGAAAGATGTGGCAGCAGTTGTTCGACCCAAGCCCGGGGTTATTTTCAACACTAGTCAGCTTGGTTCATCTGTTCCCTGTTCAGCACGGCCTGTTTCAATTCTATCTACACCGGGTAATACATTGGCGGTGTCTGCAGAATCAATTGACAATAATGCTAATAATCAGCAAGTTTCAGCTAAGAATAATACAACTAATCAGAATGTTAATGTAGCAGGTAACTACATCAATACTTTGCCGAAATTGGGAGATTTCATCAATATGCAGAATAACATTTTCTGCCCTGACGCTTTTCCTTTATATAATGAGCACCAGGAAGACATTAATAACATCATCTTGAGGCTTAAACAATTTGACCATGTCTTGTTGAAATACAAAAAATAACAGTTGAAGTTTTATATTTTCAAGAATGCATCAGGCTTAAAATAGTTCCTAAAGGGCTACGCCAATGGAAGTATCCATCGGGTGTAGTAAAAAACTCAGATTTTCACCATCAACTTATTCAATTTTTCAATAATCAAGGTCTTGATTTTCTGGAATTACTTATTATTCAATATAATAAACAAATGACTGAGATGAAGCACCAGTTGGATGTGTTGGACAATGACATTATTTCTGACCCCGACTTTGGACGGTACGAATATGACTATAAGAGAATCTTCTCCAGTATTGACTCCCTTTTAGCTAAAATTTTTGATACCAAATAACATAAAATTAATTGTGATAAGCTCGTTTATGATCAGCACCGAGCTTATCCAGATCCACCATCTAAACAGTTAGACATTGTTCAGAGTTCATCAATGGCTTCAGGTATCATAGCAACAGACAACGGTGGGGCGGCTCTTTTAGAAGATTTCATACATTCGCCTGAAATCAATAATGGTGAGCCAAACATTGAGAACAACTTCGAACTCAGGCGTAGTGAGAGGATTTCTAAACAAAATCAACATACTGGTCCAAAAGTGAATACCGAGGGTTTTCACAGGGGCAATACCAAACAAACCTCCTATAAAGCAAATTCCAATTGGGGCCAGTGTTCACAGCGCAAGAAAAACAATCGACGCAGGAGGTAATTAATGTTGACCAACCAGGACATCTAGTTATTTTGCAAAGTACTACTTGTGATTTTAATGTATTCAATTTTACATCTGTATCTATTCCACAAGAATTAGTGGAATTGTTAACTAAAGGATTAATTTTGTACCCTGTATAAAGCCGAATTTAGCACGTTTTATGTGATTTAAAAATATTTGTACGTAAGATGAATTTAAATGTTATGTTCAGCAATTTTAGTTGTGTTTCATCTGATGAACGGGTTTCAAGTGTATTCAATCCCCCATTGAATAACAGTTTGGCATTGTTTGAAAAAATAACTGAAATGTTTTTCAAAGCTTTAGTCAAAGATTATTGTAGTAAACACAAACATCATGATAATATTTCCAAAAGAGAAAGGGAGCTCATTGAATATATTAAATTACATAACATCTGGGTTATGCAGCCTGATAAAGGCGGTGGTGTTTTTATGGATGAAGCTGAATATGATGGTAGGATGTATAAGATGCTTTCATCTGCGAATTATGATAAAGTTTCTCTAAATGAACTCAATCAAGCTTATCAGCGTATTAAGAATTTCTTAAGCGATTTGTTTATTGAAGGAAGCATTTCATTAGAAAGCTACCATTATTTGACAATGCCAGCACCTTTAGTACCTGTTATTTTTGGAGTACCCAAACTCCACAAAAACATTAAAGATCCCCCTCTTAGGCCTATTATTGATGGACGCAACTCCATCACCTATGCGTGTGCCAAATGGGTGGATGCCAAATTAAAAGATGTATTAAAAACAGAAGTTCAGATATGCCGGGATTCATGGCATGTATTACAATGTTTGAATAATATTCCGTTTGATGAAACCTATGGGTTTTTGACTGTGGATATTAAAGACTTATACACAGTCATCCCACAACAACTAGGTTTGGAATGGGTGAGGGATTTTTTACTTATGAAACAAATTTCAGGACAAGATATTGATTTGATCATCTCCCTTTTGGAAATTGTCTTAAGTAATAATTATTTTATGTTTAAAAAAGAATTGTTCCTTCAGAAATCAGGTATTGCCATGGGCTCCCCTTGTGGGGGCAGTTTTGCCAATTCTGTTATGGCATTCTGGGAACATACTTTTTTATTCCCACACCCATTGTTCAGCAATTTGGTCGTTTGGTACACACGATACCAAGACAACGTTTTCATTATTATGAAAGGCACACAATTAGACGCTGAAAAGTTAGTTGAGACTATGGGTTCCTTTACATCATTTTTGGAATTTACATTCCAATACCAAAAGTATGGTATTAATTTTCTTGACATCAATTTATATAAGGACGTAGTTCATAATAGATTTAGAACTACCATATACAGCAAACCTTTTTATAGTAACTCATTTCCACATTTTACTAGCAACCACCCATTTTTTCAAAAAAGAGGGGTGATCAAGGGACAGTTAGTTAGAGTGTCTAGAATGTGTTCTGATGACAATGATTTTCATAAAGAATGCCACATGTTAGGAGAGATGTTCTCTAACCATGAGTATCCATCTACATTGATTCAAGCTTTAACTACTGAAATTTTACGCAAAAGATCTGAAGGGTCTTTGGGTCCTATTTTAACTACAGGTTATACATACAACAACATAATGAATTCATCTGATGTTATCCATATACAAACAATGTCTACTGTACCAAGGAATAGTCAAAGTTATGTCACCAGTTTTATCACGCAGTTTGATGACGTGTCTTTCCAACTTAAGGAGATATTAAATACTAACTGGGAACTTATTTTGCAAGACCAAGGTCTCAGTAAAACTCTTGGTCCAAAACCAGTAATGGTTTTTAAAAAAGGCGTTTTTTTAAAAACACTATTTGAATTACCGCGTGGACCATATTCAGACAGGGTCCTGTTTTTATATTAAAGGCTCCAGATATTTAATACATGGCAAATATAACTGCGAAAGTCAGGGCGTTGTTTATTTGGCCTCATGTCAGTCATGCCCAGTTTTCTATTTGGGCAAGATGGAACGCCAATTTAAACAACACATCTATGAGCATATTTATGCTATATCCAAAGGCACAGTTACTAATGCCCTAGCTAGGCACATTAATGATTTTAACACACATAGTTTTTTATTTACTGTGGTGCAACAAGTATTTAGGAATCCAAGAGGTGGTCCTTAGCATTTGAAATTAGAGGAACAAGAATTACTATGGCAATTGAAAACAAATGCTTATGTCTATCCCGGAATCAATGATGCTTCCTCTGTTAAATGTTTGCTCAAGTTGAAAGCCTAGAAATGCTAGTATTCTTGATGTTTAACAGACAATGGGCAGGATTCATGAAGCCTCCGCGTAAGAGTTATAACTCATACACGGAGGCTGCAGTTAAACGGAGTGATGTCATCATGCTCTGCATATTCAAGAGAGCATGCTGAATCACACTTAAGGCCAACACGGTCCGTGTAAGACAGTAGGGGGCATGTCCGTAGGCTGAGCCCTGTAAGCGGACACGCCCCAGAAGAGGAAAAGTTCCCAAAGTAAACACCCACGACAGAGTCCACGGAAATGTGAATAAACAGAACACAACACATGCCCCCACAGACTATGAACAGAAAACATATAAATAAACATGTTATATATTTTTTTAAATTGTAAAAATGTTTACCGTGAGTGCGCTTGTTTGCACGGGCGTGCCCGTAGCGCAGCTACAGTTAGCAGTCAGTGGGAAAGCATATAAGAACTAAATATGCAAAATAAGCCAGGAAGCAATAGTGTAGCGGTAGAGATGTTGGCTGAAGAGTAGGCATTCATGGTTCGAGCCCCCACAACACCATTTTTTTATTTTTAGCAAAATAAGCAGGAAACAAGTCCCTGACAAATATGTACACATAAAACCACATTTTATGTAAAATGTAATGAAATAGCCCATTTATATTGAAGAAATGTGAGGTAACAAAAGAATAAAAAATGCCAGATGTGCCCATAGCTGAGCTACAGTTTAACAGAGTGAGTGCATCTGCCCGTAGATGAGCAGTGGTTTAACTGGTGCAAAATGAGTGCCCATAGCTGAGCAGTGGTTTAACACGCTAAATCTATGTGCCCCTAACTGTGCTGAGCGTAATATGCATGCCGATAGCCAAATGCGGCTTAAAGCAGCGTACCCCGTTTGTGCGGAGCTGTGAACCGCGCAAACAAGCTAACCGACGGGCAACGTTGAGCAAGCCGTATCAAAACTGCCTTTACACAGACACACCCCTCAGCATGTCTAGACAGTCATGAAAAATAAAAAGTAGTGGCCAGGTTCGAACCCAGGATACTATACACCATAGTCAAGGTACTGAACCACTAAGCCATGACAGCAGTACCTATCAATGCAATAATAGCTAATATATAGGAATGAATACAAACTGGAGCATGACAATGCAGGTTTACTGAAGTTGATACAATTCCAAAATGGCCAATCACAGGTATGTGTGGGAAAAACGGACTATATAAGCCCCATAGGCGGGAATACACAGCATAAACGATTGTAGAACTGACCTGCAGGCAGAATGACAGGAGTAGGAGAGGGTAGTTGCTTTCGAGCTCAGAGGTGGGGCATTGAGTCCAGGTACATGGTCTGGCTCCTAGTCCATAATCATGAGGCCCAAGGCTTGTTTGAAGAAGTGCACTCCAAGGAGAAGATGCATGAAAGCACCTTACAATGAACTTTCTAGTTGACTCGTGGACTTTGATCACGGTTTTCCACTCTATTTTGTTTATCTTGTTTGTGGTTTTGTTTGTTTTACATGGCTGAAAGTTGTGGCAAACCCATTGTCCCAGTCCATGTTCATTTTGAGTCCTAACAGTTCGAGCTTCTAATCAGGAGTCCGATTCTATCGGTAGCCTTACAGCACTAATCCAGTTATTAACTCAAAGAGTTGATGACCTGACGAGAATATCCAACCAGGGGAAAGATGTGGCGGCAGTTGTTCCCAAGCCCGGGTTATTTTCAACACTAGTCAGCTTGGTTCATCTGTTCCCTGTTCAGCACGGCCTGTTTCAATTCTATCTACACCGGTAATACATTGGCGGTGTCTGCAGAATCAATTGACAATAATGCTAATAATCAGCAAGTTTCAGCTAAGAATAATACAACTAATCAGAATGTTAATGTAGCAGGTAACTACATCAATACTTTGCAGTGGGAGATTTCATCAATATGCAGAATAACATTTTCTGCCCTGACGCTTTCCTTTATATAATGAGCACCAGGAAGACATTAATAACATCATCTTGAGGCTTAAACAATTTGACCATGTCTTGTTGAAATACAAAAAATAACAGTTGAAGTTTTATATTTTCAAGAATGCATCAGGCTTAAAATAGTTCCTAAAGGCTACAATGGAAGTATCCATCGAGGTGTAGTAAAAACTCAGATTTTCACCATCAACTTATTCAATTTTTTCAATAATCAAGGTCTTGATTTTCTGGAATTACTTATTATTCAATATAATAAACAAATGACTGAGATGAAGCACCAGTTGGATGTGTTGGACAATGACATTATTTCTGACCTCGACTTTGGGCGTGCTAATATGACTATAAGAGAATCTTCCAGTATTGACTCCTTTAGCTAAAATTTTTGATACCAAATAACATAAAATTAATTGTGATAAGCTCGTTTATGATCAGCACCAGCTTATCCAGATCCACCATCTAAACAGTTAGACATTGTTCAGAGTTCATCAATGGCTTCAGGTATCATAGCAACAGACAACGGAAGCTGCTCTTTTAGAAGATTTCATACATTCGCCTGAAATCAATAATGGTGAGCCAAACATTGAAACAACTTCAACTCAGGCGAGGTGAGAGGATTTCTAAACAAAATCAACATACTGGTCCAAAAGTGAATACCGAGGGTTTCTACAGGGCAATACCAAACAAACCTCCTATAAAGCAAATTCAATTGGGGCCAGTGTTCACAGCGCAAGAAAAACAATCGGCGCAGGGAGGTAATTAATATTGACCAACCAGGACATCTAGTTATTTTGCAAAAGTACTACTTGTGATTTTAATGTATTCAATTTTACATCTGTATCTATTCCACAAGAATTAGTGGAATTGTTAACTAAAGGATTAATTTTGTACCCTGTATAAAGCCGAATTTAGCACGTTTTATGTGATTTAAAAATATTTGTACGTAAGATGAATTTAAATGTTATGTTCAGCAATTTTAGTTGTGTTTCATCTGATGAACGGGTTTCAAGTGTATTCAATCCCCCATTGAATAACAGTTTGGCATTGTTTGAAAAAATAACTGAAATGTTTTTCAAAGCTTTAGTCAAAGATTATTGTAGTAAACACAAACATCATGATAATATTTCCAAAAGAGAAAGGGAGCTCATTGAATATATTAAATTACATAACATCTGGGTTATGCAGCCTGATAAAAGCGGTGGTGTTTTATGGATGAAGCTGAATATGATGGTAGGATGTATAAGATGCTTTCATCTGCGAATTATGATAAAGTTTCTCTAAATGAACTCAATCAAGCTTATCAGCGTATTAAGAATTTCTTAAGCGATTTGTTTATTGAAGGAAGCATTTCATTAGAAAGCTACCATTATTTGACAATGCCACCACCTTTAGTACCTGTTATTTTTGGAGTACCCAAACTCACACAAAACATTAAAGATCCCCTCTTAGGCCTATTATTGATGGATAACTCCATCACCTATCGTGTGCCAAATGGGTGGATGCCAAATTAAAAGATGTATTAAAACAGAAGTTCAGATATGCCGGGATTCATGGCATGTATTACAATGTTTGAATAATATTCCGTTTGATGAAACCTATGGGTTTTTGACTGTGGATATTAAAGACTTATACACAGTCATCCCACAACAACTAGGTTTGGAATGGGTGAGGGATTTTTTACTTATGAAACAAATTTCAGGACAAGATATTGATTTGATCATCTCCCTTTTGGAAATTGTCTTAAGTAATAATTATTTTATGTTTAAAAAAGAATTGTTCCTTCAGAAATCAGGTATTGCCATGGGCTCCCCTTGTGGGGGCAGTTTTACCAATTCTGTTATGGCATTCTGGGAACATACTTTTTTATTCCCACACCCATTGTTCAGCAATTTGGTCGTTTGGTACACACGATACCAAGACAACGTTTTCATTATTATGAAAGGCACACAATTAGGCGCTGAAAAGTTAGTTGAGACTTTGAGTTCCTTTACATCATTTTTGGATTTTACATTCCAATACCAAAAGTATGGTATTAATTTTCTTGACATCAATTTATATAAGGACGTAGTTCATAATAGATTTAGAACTACCATATACAGCAAACCTTTTATAGTAACTCATTTCCACATTTTACTAGCAACCACCCATTTTTCAAAAGAGGGGTGATCAAGGGACAGTTAGTTAGAGTGTCTAGAATGTGTTCTGATGACAATGATTTTCATAAAGAATGCCACATGTTAGGAGATGTTCTCTAACCATGAGTATCCATCTACATTGATTCAAGCTTTAACTACTGAAATTTTAATAAAAAGATCTGAAGGGTCTTTGGGTCCTATTTTAACTACAGGTTATACATACAACAACATAATGAATTCATCTGATGTTATCCATATACAAACAATGTCTACTGTACCAAGGAATAGTCAAAGTTATGTCACCAGTTTTATCACGCAGTTTGATGTGTCTTTCCAACTTAAGGAGATATTAAATACTAACTGGGAACTTATTTTGCAAGACCAAGGTCTCAGTAAAACTCTTGGTCCAAAACCAGTAATGGTTTTAAAAAGGCGTTTTTAAAAACACTATTTGAATTACCGCGTGGACCATATTCAGACAGGGTCCTGTTTTTATATTAAAGGCTCCAGATATTTAATACATGGCAAATATAACTGCGAAAGTCAGGCGTTGTTTATTTGGCCTCATGTCAGTCATGCCCAGTTTTCTATTTGGGCAAGATGGAACGCCAATTTAAACAACACATCTATGAGCATATTTATGCTATATCCAAAGGCACAGTTACTAATGCCCTAGCTAGGCACATTAATGATTTTAACACACATAGTTTTTTATTTACTGTGGTGCAACAAGTATTTAGGAATCCAAGAGGTGGTCCTTAGCATTTGAAATTAGAGGAACAAGAATTACTATGGCAATTGAAAACAAATGCTTATGTCTATCCCGGAATCAATGATGCTTCCTCTGTTAAATGTTTGCTCAAGTTGAAAGCCTAGAAATGCTAGTATTCTTGATGTTTAACAGACAATGGGCAGGATTCATGAAGCCTCCGCGTAAGAGTTATAACTCATACACGGAGGCTGCAGTTAAACGGAGTGATGTCATCATGCTCTGCATATTCAAGAGAGCATGCTGAATCACACTTAAGGCCAACACGGTCCGTGTAAGACAGTAGGGGGCATGTCCGTAGGCTGAGCCCTGTAAGCGGACACGCCCCCAGAAGAGGAAAAGTTCCCAAAGTAAACACCCACGACAGAGTCCACGGAAATGTGAATAAACAGAACACAACACATGCCCCCACAGACTATGAACAGAAAACATATAAATAAACATGTTATATATTTTTTTAAATTGTAAAAATGTTTACCGTGAGTGCGCTTGTTTGCACGGGCGTGCCCGTAGCGCAGCTACAGTTAGCAGTCAGTGGGAAAGCATATAAGAACTAAATATGCAAAATAAGCCAGGAAGCAATAGTGTAGCGGTAGAGATGTTGGCTGAAGAGTAGGCATTCATGGTTCGAGCCCCCACAACACCATTTTTTTTATTTTTAGCAAAATAAGCAGGAAACAAGTCCCTGACAAATATGTACACATAAAACCACATTTTATGTAAAATGTAATGAAATAGCCCATTTATATTGAAGAAATGTGAGGTAACAAAAGAATAAAAAATGCCAGATGTGCCCATAGCTGAGCTACAGTTTAACAGAGTGAGTGCATCTGCCCGTAGATGAGCAGTGGTTTAACTGGTGCAAAATGAGTGCCCATAGCTGAGCAGTGGTTTAACACGCTAAATCTATGTGCCCCTAACTGTGCTGGCGTAATATGCATGCCGATAGCCAAATCGGCTTAAAGCAGCGTACCCGTTTGTGCGGAGCTGTGAACCGCGCAAACAAGCTAACCGGCAGACAGCGTTGAGCAAGCCGTATCAAAACTGCCTTTACACAGACACACCCCTCAGCATGTCTAGACAGTCATGAAAAATAAAAAGTAGTGGCCAGGTTCGAACCCAGGATACTATACACCATAGTCAAGGTACTGAACCACTAAGCCATGACAGCAGTACCTATCAATGCAATAATAGCTAATATATAGGAATGAATACAAACTGGAGCATGACAATGCAGGTTTACTGAAGTTGATACAATTCCAAAATGGCCAATCACAGGTATGTGTGGGAAAAACGGACTATATAAGCCCCATAGGCGGGAATACACAGCATAAACGATTGTAGAACTGACCTGCAGGCAGAATGACAGGAGTAGGAGAGGGTAGTTGCTTTCGAGCTCAGAGGTGGGGCATTGAGTCCAGGTACATGGTCTGGCTCCTAGTCCATAATCATGAGGCCCAACTCATGCAGGGCCAGGTCCTCTGGGGAGCATACAGGGCCGAGGCATGGGAGCAGTTGGCTCATGATCTCACCAGTGCCACAGGGATTCCAAGGACTGGTGAGCAGGTCCGTCACCACCATGCGGATCTGAAGAGATGCAAGCAGGACCAACTGAACCTTTGGATCCAGGTGGCCCGGCAAACACCCAACGCCCCACTACTGAGTAAGTTACATTTAATTATGTATGTAAGAAATTAAACTAGCTGATATTATGGAGATGTGTATTCTAATATTACTTAATTTATATTACAGCTGCAGGTGTCCGTTCTGCAAACCGCAGAGCCTATGGTGATAGGCTGGTGCGGTTGCGCCACCAGACAGGTCAGTAATCCACTACCAGTAACTGTAAAGAAATATAAAAGTATGACAGTCAGCAAAAGAGTGCAGTGTAGTCAGTAAGGAATAAAATGTGCAAGTAACAGTGTGAAAGTGTCTGCAAGTATTGCTTGATTACAAAAGTGTGTTTCAGCCTGTAAGTTAAACCGAAAAATGAAACTGTCTGACATATATTCTGAAATAAAAATGCCCTACCTGTAAGAAAATAGTACACAACCTGCAGCAGGCTGAAAAGTATAGCTGCAGAAGATGATGAAATCACATGTGTGAAATATATCCCTGTTGAAATACTGAAACATGACAGAAGTGAGACTGCTGGAAAGGATTTTAATAACTACAGGTAAAACATGTCAATAAAGCCTAGAAGTAAGTACCATCCTGAATAGTAAAATGAAAGCAAGTGAGAGAGTGTGAGAAAGTGTCATGAATCCAGCAATACAGTAGTAATAACCCTGAATAAAGTATACTGCAGTCAAGACAGAATGAAATGCATGTGAGAATCAAAACCAAACAGCGAAATCTGTTCAAAGTGTTGCTGCATCTGGAATGTGTATCCCAAAATCTGGATATGTTGCTCTCAGTCTGCAATATGCAGATAGGATGATTGTCTGATATACCAAACATCCACACTTGTCTACAGCTATATAAAGCAAATGTAGCAGGATGATGTAGCTGAACAAAGCTAGAGATGAATGTGTATGAAGAACAATAAAATGTATATTGATGTTGCAGTAACAGTCCTATCACCAAGTTGAAATAGTTATCATACAGGAAACTGTAGTTAGAACAGTAGTGTGTATATAACTGTAGCTATTAGAAATGTACAGCATATGTATTGTTATTCGAAGGTGTTAATATTATTTTCTTTACCCCACCCTATAACCACATATAACCCATTCCACGTGAAAATGGTATGTGCAATCACAATTAACACCCCTGGATGTTTGTCCTGTTGGGTCATATATATTTGCATGTCCGTTGATGCATCTGCCCTGTTCATACATCCAAACCTGATGGCCTGTTGCCGTCAATTAACCCTGCATGTTGTTGGACTGTGTATTTCTGTTCAAATTATGCATGTGTTATGCACGCTGTTCAATGGCGTGAATATCTGGGTGTTTGGTTAATGGGAATACTAATGCATGCTGTTACAACTAATTGTGAATGGTATTATATGTCACTAACCCAAACTGTCATGACATAATGCAAAACATAGGACCACAGGGAAGGCGGGTTCCAGCGGACCCACCTCTCCTACCTCAGCTGGCGAGTGCACCTGGCACTAGTGCCGAGTCCGGACCCTCCTCCGGTGGCCCTGTGCCAGCTTTGGGTGGAAGTGCTGCAGGGGATGGGGCTCGCCCCCCCCCTCTGCAAGTGTGGCCGGAGGAGAACCACCACTCACCCTCCGTAGCATCTGGACTGCGGTGTGTAGGGAGATTCGGGACTCTGTTCTCGAGCCCCTACGCCAGCTTGAGGCACGGGTGGCGCAACTAACGGGCATGCCTGTTGCCCGGCCTATACAGCCCCCAGCACAGCCCTGTCCTGGGCAGTGAAGGAACAGTGGCAACTGCCTATGGGTGGGGATATCAGTTCCACTGTTGCCATCTGTGGGCTCAAGGGCTCTGGATATCCAAACCTCCGTCCCCATCAATTGTGTAACCCCCCCCACACGTGTCATACACCACCCCTGTATGCGTCTTGTTTGTCTTGTCTGTTTACCTACCCAACCTACCTCCCCAGCTGTACCGACTTCCTTCACCAGACATACCACTCTCACCTGAAAAAAAAAAAAAAGGGCACTCTGTACCCACAAAAGAATTACGCCCCATACATAGCTGCCCATTCCGCACACATGTCTGCTGGACATGGAATCTATCAATTACAATTGGCTGTACAAAAAGTATTATTGTTGTCCTGACACCTCTCTCAGGGGTGGAAGGTTTCAAATGTCACACCAAATTACATACATATGCACAGCTGTTGCTGATGAAGAAATGGGCAGCTATGGGCCTTACCTACATCCCTCCTGCAAATCCCAAGCTTGTTTCCCTACTGTCTTACCCTCTTTGTGACCCCTTTTTCACCACTTTCCTGTTTCCCCATTTTCTTTTCTTTCAAAGAAAATAGCGCGGGTGTGCGTCAGAGTAAGCACCGTTAAGCGGCTGTAAGCGGGTGTGCGCTTGTGCGCGCGGAGCTAACCGCCAGTGCGCATGCGTGAGCTCTGCGCTAACCTGGTTACAACTGCTTAAAAGTGCCTTAGTCACTTTGATTGACAGGTCCTGTACTCAGTTCAAAAGCAAAATAAAATCTCACTGTCAGTCCCGAACCCAGGACCTTGGAAACACTAGTCTTTATGACCTACCACTAAGCCATGACTCTTATACAAGAACATTGTGCTAAAATAAATATAACATGTAATAGTAGGGATGAATGCAAAGGAAATATAGGATGTGTAGTACACAAAGCATGTCATTTAGAATTACTGTCAAAACTACTGGATTTCCATAATAGTAGAGTGTGAACAGAAACAGCCATGCTAGTTGGTAGCTTGTAGATAATAATGTCAGTTAAAGTACATATATAAATGTATGTATATGTACATATATATATATATATATATATATATATATATATATATATATATATATATAGTTGTAGGAGTCATTGTGCATACACACTTGCTACAGGGAACATGAGAGAGGAATGGAAAAATGTGAATATACAACACAGCCTGAATCATGAGAGAGATACTAACCTTTACACTCACAGAACACTGTCCACAGCATACCAGCATAGTCCCCGCCCTCACAATCTGAAAGGGCAATGCCTATCCCACATACCCTTTTATAGCACTGACCTGAAATCACAGTGAGAACTGCAATCAGTACACAACTGGCTGTATGCAATTAGCAAATGCTGGCTTACAATTGGTGCAGAGGCCATCACATGGACCTATGCAGATACCTACAAAAGCATCCAGTGCTAACACTCCACACATGCAATACATTCATTGCACTGTCTGGAAGCAGACAGAGAGAGAGAGAGAGAAGTGAGAGAGAGAGAGAGCAAAAAAAAAAAAATTATACACTGTGACTCTGTCACCCGAAGCTGTCAGCACTGACAGTAGCAGCAGCAAGCAGAAGCAGTGGTAACGCAACCAGCTGTGACAAACACAGGTAATGCAAAGTAGCAGGTTAATAGTGTGCATACTGTGAACCCTCCAAATGTGTCATAGGTCTGTATCCATAGGTATGTCCATGTGATATGTTGTGTGTACATAGTTCCACTAAAAGGGGATGACCATACATTACATGTCAATCAGTCTTAGGCCATGATCCTGGCAGCAGTTGTCTGTGCGTTGCCCCAGCAATGGCTGTAGTGACTGCTTTGAAAGGTCAGCCAGGTTCAAAAGGCAGGATCAGCCCATCACAAAGGCACACTGGCTGGGAACAAGTGTCTGCAGGTACCCGATATCACTGCATATGCATCCCATACTGCATAATTCCATAGCTTAGCAGACCAGGCCCGTTATGCATATGATGTGGTAATTCCCAGGGTCAGTCGAGATGTCCCCTTAGTGGTGTGGGACCACTGTTGCTGTATGCCACTGTCCAGGTACATATCCTGTAGTATGGCCAAGATAAATTATCAGTGTTATATGCGGTTGTATGTCCTCTCGGAGTGCAGGTAGCACACATCCAGGGATACTATGAGGTCACAGTGATGCTGTGTGTTCTTCTCTGCTGAGAGTGATCCTCACCTGGACATGTGAGATGATAGGGAGGTTACATCCAGCTGTGATAAATATTTCAACTGGTGGGGGAGAAGGAGGGGGGTTACGTGCACCGAACATGTCTGCAAGATTGTTGCCAATATCTGTGTGTTTGGTGAATGTTAAGTAGGTGTGTATGAACACAGAGCATATCTGAGGCATGTGGTCCATATGTGTAACATAACTGAAGAAGGCCTTGTGGTCATCCATAGTGTTTGTGTCCATTTCCCTCCCAGAGTAGGCCGTGGCCATTGTTATGACAGACCGTAGCGTAGTACCAGTGCTGACCACAGATGCCTTCCCTTAATGTGAATGTGCTCTGTCCTGCAGTAGCCTCCTGCTATTGTTATACAATCTGCCTCTGTCTGGGGTCCACCCGACAGGATGCCTAACCTTTGTGCATAGGGTCTGGGTTAGAAATGTGTGTGCAAGTTCCATGCAATCTGTGGCATGTCCATGGTAAGCATTTGCGAAGGGGTCAGCAGTGTGGCTTGTGGCTTCCACTGGCCCAGTGTGCTGCATGGATACCATCTCAGTCCCAGCAAGTGAATAACTATCTAATAACATACATATCAAAGTAGTCTACTGTGCTGGTGGTGGTGGTGGGATATGTATATCCAGGCCGAGTAACTTCTATCCACATCACAGTAGTGGATGGTGTCCCACATACAGTACCTTGGGATGAACCCCCAGAGTGAGGTTGTGCATTGCACCTGTCAGTGTGTGCTGACCGATGGGGCATGCTACTATGTTGTGTGGAATGTGGCAGGTATTGTTGCACAGGTGTTGGCTGAGCACTGATATCTGGCCATGTACCTGCGTATCCACCATGACACACACACATGCAACATATGGGAGTAGTAGTATATCACTACACATGAGTATCATGTATAGTACGTGTGCCATATATTGCTGACATGGTCTGCTGATATCCTGTTTGTGTTCTCTTCCAGGGAGATGGCGCGTCAGCGTAACCCCACCTACTCTGTGGCGGAAGAAGAGGAGATCCACCAGAGCCTGGTGCAGGAGTATGACATCCTGTTTTCCCGCACCAGTCAGAATCAGCAGGAGAGGGCTGCACTGTGGCAAGAACTTGTCCGTAGGGTAAATGATATTGGCATGCATAACAGGACATATGAGCAGGTACGACATCACTGCAGTGATTTAATCCGAAGTGTCCGTCAGCGTGCATCAGATATCCACAGGCAACAGGTCGCCACAGGAGGTGGGGTGGCCACACATCCCCCCCTCACCAGACTGGAGGGGCTACTCCTAAGTGTTGTGGCTCCAGCCCTGGAACACCAACAGCAGTACACCTGCATTATGATGGAGGCTGGTTCCACACAGCAGCACGACATGGAGCGTGCAGGTAATATGCCATATGTACACTTGACTGTTCTGTACACTGTATCATATGCAATATCAATGGCACAGTTGTGCCCACTGACATTAATCTCATAATTTCTGCAGGTCCCTCCAGGGTTACAGCAAGGCAGGCCATCCATGCTGGTAAGTGTGTTTAACATAACCTATAATAGTCCTGATAATGCTAGTAGCAGTAGTGTAACTCAGTAGTGCTCTGTGTGTATACTGCAGGGTGTGCATGTGTGCAGGTGTGCCTGTGCCCATGTGTGCATGTGTGCATGTGTGCAGGTGTGCCTGTGTCCACATGTGCATCTGTGCATGTGTGCCTGTGTCCACATGTGCATGTGTGCATGTGTGCATGTGTGCCTGTGTCCATGTGTGCATGTGTGCATGTGTGCATGTGTACACGTGACCACGTGTGCATGTGTGCATGTGCCCATGTGTGCATGTGACCACGTGTGCATGTGTGCATGTGTGCATGTGTCCATGTGTGCATGTGTCCACGTGTGCATGTGTGCATGTGTCCATGTGTGCCTGTGTCCACATGTGCATGTCTGCATGTGTGCATGTGTGCATGCGTGCCTGTGTGCATGTGTGCATGTGTGCCTGTGTGCATGTGTCCATGTGTGCATGTCTGCATGTGTGCCTGCGCCCATGTGTGCATGTGTGCCTGTGTCCATGTGTGCATGTGTGCATGTGTCCATGTGTGCATGTGTGCATGTGTGTAGAAGTGCATCACTGGTAACAATGTCTGGAGACTGTAAACTGTGTTTCCTGTCTTCCTCCCACAGGTTCTGGGGCTGCTCTGGTGACCTGCAGCAGTGAACCTGAATCCTGTGCCACGGCTACTGGTAATGATGATATTTGTGTAATGGTACAGGAAGGTGTGTCAGGGTCTGCCATTGGTCAGCCAACTGACAGTACACAGCTGTCAACCCCATCATTGTGCACAGTCATCCTGCCAGTACATCCTTTGTCACCATTGTCCCTAGGTGATGGACAGGATACAGTGGGCATAGACCAGGGTAATGTGGTACCTGTGGCACATGCGTCCCCACACAGCAGCCATGGGCAGAGTCCTCCGATGCTTCCACACAGACAGTTGCCCATGGGTTCTCGTGGGAGCATCCGTGGGCGTACTGCCTCTGGACGACGTGCCCAAAGAGGTCTGTCAACCTCAGCTATGTTTCGGACTGTCATGCAGGCACAGTCACATATGGAAAGGTACACCAGACAGGGTCTGAGGGAGCTGGGAGCATGTCGCACAGCCATGACAGACAGTATGCATGGCATTGCGGATGCTATCCGTAACTTCACCGATGTCATAGACAGACATTGTGGGGACATATTACAGCAGTTCCACAACCAGATGTCCATGAGCCAGGGCAATGGTGGGCGTTTGCGGCATCGACGTGGCCGTATGCCGGCAGCAGCAGCAGCTGGCAGTCGGCGTGGATGACAACAGGCTTGCGCACACCCCCATAGAGCCAGGAGCAGCCCCAGCAATGCTGGGTCTGTGCTGTCATCGGAACGCCCCAGGAGACCACGTGCACGTGGCTCTGGACAGTCCAACAGGGACTTGTGTCCAGTCAACACACTCCCGCTTCTGATGACAGTACCAAGTCTGGCTTAGTACTGGATATGGTCCGTAGCACTCCTGCCAGGCACAGGTACTGTGTCCGTGCACACAGACACTGATCTGTATGGCCTGCCAGGTGCAGTCTGTGGCTGTCCACAAACCCCTGTATATGGAAGCCATGAGGTGGAACTGTGTGCGTGCATACACACATGCGAAATGTTAACACCTAGGGCGACCACATACACGCACACACTGCACCAACACTGCCCCACCCTGTACTGCTGCCCCTCACCAACACACATACACACACATGTCAATTGGTGGTATCAGTGGCTGACTCAGGCATACCTAATCCACACCCTGTGCATATGATGACACTGTGCCACCTCCTGCAATCTCCAACATCATTGCGGGAACAGGTAAACACGTTGCTGATGCACAGGGTGACTGCATAGAAGTGTATTAGTAGTATCATGTTGGTAACAGTACAGTGTGCTGCTATGACTGTGTGTTTATCCCAGCATGCCTGCTGCAGTAACTGTATGAATGTCCTGAATTGTTATCTGCACCCATAGTACATACCAAAGTATAACAGCTGCACATAATTGCATGCCGGTGGTAAGGTTGTCAACAGATAGCCGCATACATGGGTAGCACAGGGGAAAGCTAACGCAAGTAGTGATATGCAATGGTGGACATGTACAGTAATGGTGTCAAGTTGCCCACAACGACTATGCCATGTGGATGTTCGCACATGTAGATATGTGTGCAGTACCAATGTAATCCAAATCACAAATAACTATGACATAATATCAGTTCTACCATGGGCATCTGTGCTGTGTATTCCTGGGTACATGTTGATAGTGCCTACATATTTGTATTGTTACTTACTGTTATTGTTACCCCTTCTTTGTTGTACAATGCACTACTTCCAGCCCTGTTTACTGTAGCTTTGTTTGCATGCATGTTCGCTTGGGGTTCCCTAGAACACTGCTTACACTTGCAATGCAGAGTTACAGTGCTTCTGTAGACTTCTAGTGACATCTGCATAGCGTCACGATCATTATGTCAACTTTACACATGACAGAACATCACTGTCTGTCCTGTACGCATGTACGTTGCCTGTGACACATTGCACGTCTTACCTGGCATTTACCCACGTGTGCAGTCATATATGTCAGTGCTATGAAACAGTAGCGGTACACCCACACATACACACCTTCAGTATGTTGTTCCCCATTGGCCCTATGTGTTGGTACTCACCATGGCAATCACACTACTAGGGTAGCATGTGCAAAGGTAACCTGTGAATCGCCTCTATGGTCCAGTTGTGGTTTATGTGAGTCATGTGTCAATGTCACAGCTGCCACATGTATGCAGTCAGCCATCACCCTTGGCCAGGAACGTACAACACATGTGTGGGATGCCACCACACAGCCAATCTGGTGACTGGGCTCTCTGATCCCAGTAATGCCATACCCTGTCAGGTGGCATGTCATATATACTACATCCTGGACAAACGTCAACCCTAATCCCTGCTTTTACTATTGATAATACCCCTGAAGATGTTCCTGATAGTTTTGACCAGTTCTTTACTGAGACATTTCAGGCCCTAGCTAGCCATCTACCTCCTAGCTCCCCTGGTCCTGAAAGTAGCACCCCTAGAAACCTACTTGCATTCAGCTGCCAACCAGTCACCACTTCACTTCTCCGTACCTTGATTGAAACAGTGAAACCTACTACACTTTCTGCTGATCAACTCCCTGCCGAGTACCTATCAAAACCAGATGATGCTATTGCTTACCCCGTCTCAAAGGTAATCAAACGAACCATGGTAGAATCTAACTTTCCCACCATCTGGAAAATGTCATATGTAATCCCACTTCACAAAGGAGGCAGCTCTACTGAATTCTCCAATTATAGGCCAATAGCTATACTCTCTCCACTTGCAAAGATTATGGAAACTTTCGTCATAGACAATTCATGCACCACCTAATCCAAAATCGCATTATGGCAGACACTCAGCATGGCTTACGTCCTCATCACAGCACTACTTCAGGCCTCCTAGCCATTACTAACACCATAAACCATACTTGCAACACTAATTATATATCCTCAGCCCTCTTTTTGGATCTTTCCAAGGCATACGATATGGTTGATCACTAACTTGTACTCCACACCCTGCAAACACTGTCTGGATACTGGAGCCTTCCAATGGTTTCAATCCTACCTGCATGGTCGACAGCAGGCTGGCCTCTGGCAGAACAAACTCTCTAACCTTCTACCTAACACCCTCAGAGTACCACAAGGCTCTATACTAGGGCCCTTGCTGTTCTCCATCTTCATTAACGACCTTTATACTGTCATCCCAAAAGTCAGCTGTATCCAATATGCTGAAGACTCTACTCTGATCTGCTCAGCCACATCTCCAGTAGAGTTATGGTCAGCTACCCAGACCACCTTTAATACAATAGAAAACTGGCTTTCTGAACATTGTCTGATCCTAAATCCCAAATAAACTAAACTGCTGTTATTTCACCAACATGTAGGTCTACCGCTTTCACCGTTACCATAACATCAACTGATGGCACAATAATCTCCCCTGACCCATCTACTAAACTATTAGGTATCATCATAGACAATAATCTCAAATGTGACCTACGTGTTAACCAAATTATCAAAGCCATCAATAGAAAACTAGGGTCACTTTACAGAATTAAAGCCTTCCTAGCCCCTCCAGCTAAAGGTGCCATAGCTCGCTCACACCTTGTTTCTACCCTTCTGTATGCATCCCCTCTACTCTCGAATATGAAAAAGACTGTCCTTAACAAACACTCAATTTGCTACAACCACATTGCCAGGTTTGCCACTGGGCTGCCTTTTAGGACACATCATTGCATCAATCTAAATCAGCTTGGTTGGCTTGCAATACCCAGCCTAATACAGTATAACCAACTGATTATAGCCTATAAAATCCTCTATAATCCAGACAATACTCCTGCACTTCAAATATTATCACCCCCTATAACAATCCTAGACCGCTTCGATCCTCTAACAAACTACTAATTCAGACTAGCAAGTTTAATAACACAGCCGGTGATTCTCTCTTTGCAAACCCTGTAAGTAGATCCTGGAACTCACTTCCAGCTGATATTACCCTACTGTCCACCTTAGGTCAATTTAACACTAGACTCAAACAACATTTGTCACTTAACTGGCTATGTCAATGTATCAAGCCTGGCTAACTCGAATGTGTAAAATCTGTGAACCACTTTACTGTGTAATTTAATTTAATCCTGACTTGTGCTCAGGACTAACATTAACCTGTGGAACATGTTTGACTTGCTTACTTATGTAATCTCTGTAAATAATCTGTTTGTAATATGTAATGCTAGTATTATGTAATGCTGTATCTGCTACCCTCGTAGCTTGTCTCCACGGGCCTCCCCTGGAAATGGACATGCATCCAGTCGGACTATCCCGGTCAACAAATGTAGGATAAATAAATAAATAAATAAAATATATTACACTGACTACAATACAAGTCAGACATTGACACGCACTGACAGCATGCTGAACACAATGGGGCATACGTGGGGACTCAGAATAGCAGCCTGCCTGGGCATCACACACCTCCGCAGCTGGCACACAGGCATATGTTCTGTCGGAACAGAGCACATGCCACACATGGCACACACATCCCCTGTGCCACACACTCACAGCCTGTAGGGCTACACAACACACCTGCTACAGACGTGTCAGGTACCTGTCTTGTGTGCTGCACTGGGGTCCCACTCAACAGGCTGTATCTGGTGAAGGTCACAGTGTTATGCATCAGGGGCACTATGGTCCACCACAGAACACATGCATACAGGTCAGTCAGAGGCATGGACAAATATGACTCACTCATTGACCATGCCAGTATGGCTGCCTGAGACATACCTCCCTGGACTACATGATAGGGAACATAGAATGGATCTCTCAGCATGTGGCACAGGCCAGTATAAGCTTGATGTTGGTTGCCAACATACCCTCACCAGGTATTCTACCACTATATGTGGGAAGGGTGTTGTATGTCTACATTATGCTCAGTCTCCACTGTCATTCATAGGGTATCCACTGGCTGTCAACGTGTGCTTACATGCTAGGGAAGCCACAATGATGTGCAAGGGTCATCTTGCACGTGACACCCATGGCCCAATGTATAATGGCAAAGCTCCTTGGTACACGCATACTGCCTTATGCTGCAGGACATGGTTTACATAGCCACCTCCATGGGTATCACACAGGTTAGGACTCTAACAGTGCTGCTACACAACAACAGCAGTGTACACCGGAAGATGCATGCACCAGACACTGCCCTCAGCACGGTGAACTGCAATGTCTGTGCAGTACCAGATTCATGATTCATGGCTCACAGGTGTTACCCATCACTGACAAGTTATGCCCCATACCATGCCTGTCATCCCCTACACATGTAACACACATGGATAGGGGGGGTGGTATCCCAAGGTACCAGAGATACACACACCTCCAGGTTGTTGGCACAGCACAAACCATCAAGGCCTACTCATGTGCAGCTAACAGTGTGTCGGACTGTCATCTGGTTCATAGCCTGGCACACACAACTTTCCCATACACAGGAAGACCACCTATCCTCCATAACAACACTGACAATATGACTGTCTCAAGAACTGTGTTTATATGGCTGGACTGCATCCAGCCAAACATTGTGTTTGAAAATTACTGTAGCTACAACACACTAGTTGAAGGGTTCACAGCATGTGGTCACTGAATTGCAGTGGAATGACATGTTACCACTACCACAACAGGTGGGAACATGCAGCACCTGTACATCGACTACATGTACACTATATGGCCCAGACCAGATGTGTATCCCCTGCTGTAGGTATTTCACCATAGACACCCACACTGTATAGAGACATACCACGTGCGGACCCTGCACAGTAAGACATAGTCATATTGGTATACATTGCAAATACCATTTATCCACTCGAGGCATGTGTCAGACATGGTAACTACTGCAGGTCACAGGTATTTATGTGTATGTGTCACACACATACATGTGTGCAATGCCATTGCTGGTTTAGGCAATGGCATGCATTGTTATGTACAAAGACCCACACAAGGTCATACTGTGTGACACAACCACACGTGGCAGTTGTGGGTTACCAAAACATACCTATCTGTACTCTGACAATGGTAATAGACACAGTAGCAGAGCACACTATTGGCATTACTAGCCAACTAGCCCTGTTTGGCTGTGCTGATAGTGTGGTGACATCCCCTGTGTTTACTGGGGGAGTATGCAGCATCTGGTGTATTGTAGTATTTGCCAAAAGGATCTGTTCTCTCACACTTGCATTTACACACACCCTACTACCCCCACACACATGCACACTTGTCATTTGCAGGATTCATTCCACTACCTAACTAAGTCATGACGTGAGAGAGATGCATTAACAAAGCGCACTATTCGGTTTACTAGATAGTTCCTCTTCTCTGGCTGTACTTATAGGGTGCTAACAACATCAGTATTTTGAAAGGGTAATGTGCATCAGGTAGTGTGATCTCCTGATTGCCAAAACTAACATGTTTTTCATACGGAAATGCACACACACAAACTCCCCACACCCAAACACACATACATGCCATTTACAGGTTTCAAACTCCTACCTAACTACATTACAATACTCGGGAGAGACGCATAAGCAGAGTGTGCTATTTACATTACTGGGAGGCTTCCTTTCTCCTGCTGTACTTATAGGGTGCTGACATCATTTGTGTTTAGAAAGGGGAGTGTGCATCCTGTAGTGTGTTCTCCCAGTTGCCAAAAGGGACATTTCCCTCACACAATTTGCACACACACACTAAACCCTCTCATCCAAACACACACACTTGCCATTTGCAGGATTCAAACCACTACCTAACTATGTTATGACACTCGAGATGGACGCATTAGCAGAGCGAGCTATTCGCATTACTTGGAGGCTTCCCTTCTCCTGCTGTACTTATAGGGTGCTGACATCATCTGTGTTTAGAAAGGGGAGTGTGCATCCTGTAGTGTGTTCTCCCAGTTGCCAAAAGGGACATTTCCCTCACACAAATTTGCACACACACTAACCCCCCTCATCCAAACACACACACTTGCAGGATTCAAACCACTACCTAACTATGTTATGATACTCAAGACAGACAAATTAGCAGAGCGCGCTATTCGCATTACTGGGAGTCTTCCCTTCTCCTGCTGTACTTATAGGGTGATGACATCATCTGTGTTTAGAAAGGGGAGTGTGCATCCTGTAGTGTGTTCTCCCAGTTGCCAAAAGGGACATTTCCCTCACACAAATTTGTACACACACACTAACCCCCCCCTCATCCAAACACACACACACACACTTGCAGGATTCAAACCACTATCTAACTATGTTATGATACTCAAGATGGACGCATTAGCAGAGTGCGCTATTCGCATTACTGGGAGGCTTCCCTTCTCCTGCTGTACTTATAGGGTGCTGACATCAGCTGTGTTTAGAAAGGGGAGTGTGCATCCTGTAGTGTGTTCTCCCAGTTGCCAAAAGGGACATTTCCCTCTCATAGCCTTTCACACACACAAACCCCACTCACCCACACACACTGAGCATTTGCAGGATTCGAACCCCTACCTAACTATATTATGACACTTGAGGGAGACGCATTAGTGGAGCGCACTATCCGAATTACTTGGCATCTATTCTGCACCTGTAGTATTTCTAGGGTGCTGACATCTTTATTTCTACAGAGGTATGTAGATGTAGTACTACCTGTCAGGTGGGGGATAGCATATATATGCATTTGCAGCCACCTACGTCAGGGTCAGATATGCACATCGCACTGGCAGGTTATGTTCTATACCATGCTTTGGGACCACAGGACCTGTAACACACAACACAACCAGTCCAGAATACCACACCCACATCCAGGACACACACTTAGCTTCCCTGGGAACAGTGCCAGGATATGCAGGTATTCACATACACCATTCCAGTTGTTAACATCAGGTACAGGCATATTGTGTGTGAGAACTACTCAGGCCTCTATCACTTTACCCTACAGCCACTACAATGTGTGGGTCCATGTGCTATGGCAGAACCACACACCACAGCCACATGGGTGAATATATATTGCACCTGTCCATCTGCAACGTGTGTACTCACTGTTCCACACCAGAGGTAGACCACCATTGTTGATATATGACCATACCCACCTTTCCCTGGACATCCATATCTCATCTCCACCCCCAGGCAAGGTTGTCACTGCACACAAACTGTGTTTAGCACAAGCAGACTCTACACTTGTGTAGACTGGGGTGGATGACTTCAGAGGACCCATGCTGGAGGACTATACTGGCCACTCAGCATAATCCTTGACAATTGCATCCTATGAGCATGTGTACAGTTTGCATTGGTCATGCTATCTCTCATATACCCATGACTGCTCCACAACAAGACACCTGTCAGCTGTACACCAGCCATATATGCGCCATTCAACAGACAGAGTGACCTAATACATTGCAGAGCTGTAGCCCACAGAGGGAGGACATCTGTGGACAGTTCCGGCATGGCACATCATTCACACATACTCATTACAACACAGTGTTGAGACTGGAATCATCCAGAGAATGCAGATAGGGCTCCCCTCAGTCTGTTATTGATGGACACCTACTGTCAGAGATCCTCAGCAACCCTCTCACAGCACACACCGACAACATGGCTGTGGCTTAGCACATTCAATCCCTGAGACCTCCACAGTGCCCCTGCTTGACAGAGGCACAGCTCACTAGCCTCACATGTTGCCTTCTGTGACCTACTTTACAGTGGCACAGTAGCCTACTATCCTGGGGATGCAGATGCCAAGCACACTCTGGCTGAGCTGTCATTCCCTGGGGCAAGAAGCCTAGTATTGACCTGTACACCCATATGTTCAATTGTCGGATGCACAATATTTGTTGTGCTGTTCTACTGTTTGCAGGTCTTTATTGCAATAGCATTCCCTGTTCCTATGACCAACTTGTGTATCTGTGGAAGATGTTTGCATATGACGGCGATCCACTATATCACTTATGTCTCTGTGGTCATTTACTGTGTGCACTGGGCTGATTGCTGTGTTGTAGTTGGTTCCTGGACTGACACGTACAAATACCAGATATGTGTGGCCAACTGCTAAATGGAGATATGGCCTAAGTGTGTGAACATGCTCAGTTCAGCCTTTCCATGGCATGTTGTCTGACATATGCCTCATTTATCAAAGTGTGCAAGCATGCCCAGTGTGAGCTTTCCATATGTTGCACTCTGAAGTCCACCACATATTTGGGTGTGTGTGGACTTCGACAATATCACACGTTTATGATTGTGTGTTGGGTGTCATGTTGTGTACTAACTGGCCAACTGCTTTGTGTCTGCCACAACAGGGATTATACTGTGCCTGCAGGGATTGCATGGGATACTTTGCAGACAGTTCTTAACATACTTTCATAATGACCTAACACTGTAGTACCGTATAGTGTACTGGTTCGGTACTTTCACTGTGGTGGACAGTATCCTGGGCTTTAGTCCTATGACTGCTTGACATCTTCATAGTGAGCACAACAGACTGTGTAGGGGCCAGTTGTGCACATATGACCATGTTGCAATATGTTCAGATATGGACTACCTACACCAGGCTCGTCCAACATTGCTAGTGTATTCCACAACATGGGTGGACATTGGCAAACACTAGCAATGTTCCCTAGGCCATTTCTGATGCTAGTCACAGGGTGTGTTTGTCCTTCGACACACATTGTAACTGGAGTTTGCCATTACATATGTCATGGTTAGTATACTGTGCCTCCGTCTACCCCTGGGTATCACTGTTATGTCAGAGGTAGACGGAGGCACAGTATACTAACCATTACATATGTCATGGTTAGTATACTGTGCCTCCGTCTACCTCTGACATAACAGTGATACCCAGGGTAGCCTAAAATCTCCCATACACTCATCAGGATGCCTCTTGAGGGGTGTCGATATGTGGCTCTCTGGCTGACCTGTACCAGGAGTTTACTGAAGTGTGGGGGTGCCTTCTGTGTTATGGATCATTCTGTACAGCTTGTCCTATGTATGTCAGTGCTGGGGTTCAGGTCTCTCATGTGCATAGCTCACTGCCATTCATATTGTACAAGGTGCAACATGTTCATTCATTCCAGGTTGGACATGGCTTCATACATCAGGCACAGCTTTCCTGTAGCTGAGAAGGATGGCGGTGTGTGGGGCTGCAGTTTGTTTACTCAGGCAACACATGGCATCTGTTCATGCTCTTTGCTAACCCTGGTGGGGGTACTGTTGTGGACTTTACAGTTGATGGAGGTGTCTGCTGCGGTATATCCCACAGGGGCTATTGTAGTCAGTTGTGATGCTGATGGAGGATGGCTGCAGAGCCACAGTGAGTTCCCCTTATCTACATCTGCCAACCTTCATGTTTGGGTGGGTATATGGTACATGTTTCTGCGAACACTACAGCCACATGTTTGTCCAGTGCAGGATATTTATCACCTTTTGTACCCAGGTCTCACATTACATGTTAGGTACCTCATGGGTTAACACCTGTATGGTAATTTGTGGGCACTTACTGTATATCCATGGTGGTTGTCTATACACAGTTCTGCAATTAGCTTGCTGACATGGCTATGGCTACAGTAGTCTGTTTGTAGGTGGCCCTTTTGAGGGTTGCTTGTGTCAGCTGGGGGTCGGATATGGTGGGCTGTTTGTACTCCTCTGCATACATGCTCAGTCACAGTCCTTCCATGTTGGCCTATACCTATGGGACATGTATACAGAACGGGGGGGGGCCAAGACCAGGCCTTGTGGGATGCCACTCATATCCGCTTTGTAGTCTGACATGGATGCAGCATGTCTGACCATGTCAGTTCTGTCCTTGGTCTGCTTTGCAACCTCTCTACTGACATAGGGGTGTATATTTAAGCAGGTGAACATATCCATACTGAACACGTACGGTATTGTCTAGAAGCATGTGCATGGTCCAGCTACGCTGTGTGGACCACATAGCCCTCATCAATGACCTTAATGACTGCTTCAAATGGGTCAGACATGTTTAGGGGCCGGTTCTGCAGTTACAACAGCCACAGTGTGTAGGGTCCAGTATCAGTAGGTCCACAATAGCCTTCTGTCTGCGGTACATACTGATCCTTTCCATAGCTGTGCAGAACAAGCTTGTCAGGATCCTGGGGTGGTATTTTGGAGTATCCATTCAGGCAACACCTTTGTTGTGATGGACCACTGTTGTTGTACACTGCTCTTTGGGTACATATCCTGTGGTAAGGCTGACATTGGGCAGTAGTGTGATTTGGCATTCCATTATTCTTGGGGTCCATATTGGCCTCAGCACAGGATACCATCACATACCTTTGCTGCTGTGTGTTCTGCTTTGCAGATGATGGCTGTTACCTCAGCATCTGCAATGTCAGGGGACCATCTGCTGGGATAGGTATTTTGCACTCGGGGGGGGGTGTTTGCACTGCACCTGACAGGTTGTATGTTAGCAATATGTGTGTGTGTTTGGTATGTTGTTTGTAATATCTGTGTGATTTGGAGCATATCTGTGGATGCCCAACATGGTTCCTGCCATCAGTTGGGTAAGCCTTGTGATTATCCTTAGTGTCCTGTACGTTTTGCATCTTCATAGGTTCATGGGTTCATAGTAGGCTAGACACCCTAGGCCATTAGTAAGCCTAGCTAGAGTGTGTGTGTCTTTCGCCACCCCTTGCTATGTTCAATTATAGCCATTTATGAGGTTCTTCACTGTGCCTCTGTCTGGTCGTGACACAGTGGGGACCCCCAGTATACATGTATGGTCATCCATCCACTTGGCAATATTCCTGTTGAGGGGTGTCAGTGAGGGGCTCTGCCTACCATGGATTGGGATTCTTTTTCTGGGTGTGGGGAGCCTATGGGTTATGTATCTGTCCCTCCAGCACATCTTATTTCATTATGTGTTGAGGTTGACATCTGTGACTCTCACAGCTCCAATGGCTTTGATTTCCTGTGGTGTAGCATGTCCATTACTCTTGTGTTGGACATGGCCTTGTACAACAGACATACAATGCCTCTGTGTAGGCAGTGTGTGACTGCAGTCAGCTGGGGTGTCTACAGCCAGGCAGCATATGACATATATTTCACACCCTTTATCCTGTTGGTGGGGTAACTATGAGGTCTTCCGAACCGCTGCAGGTGTCATGTACGGTACATCCCATATGAGTCATTGTACTAGATTATGGGTCTGATAAGGGAACAGTACAGCAGCACAGTGACCTCTGTTGATGTTGATGTGAATCCTTTCATGATACGGTGTCCAGTATCAACAGTCTTCATAGCCACATTGGCATTGTGGGTGTCACATGACAGATTAATGTTGACCTGTGTCCCTAGGTCCCTGATTACTCGTTGCATACATAATGGTTTGACACCTATGTGGTACTTTGTGTGTACCTTGTCTGGTATTTGGTGGGACATTCATATTGTCCAGTGTCTTCGGATGTCTGGGTGGAGTTCTTGTGTGTGAGAGTGTGGTCTGTCGCATGCTACAGACTGTACAGCAGTTTTGACTACAGTTATGTGCACATGGGTGGTGTCCGCTGCTTTGTGCATTGTCAGTTACCTGGCAATATGGGTGTCTGTGCTGCATATGGATACTCCCCCTCCTTTGATGTTTTGGTGCAGGTGTTGGGACCATAACACATGATATGTGGTATAACCTAGTAGTGCTGGTGTGCTATCACTAGGCTTGCAGCAGACTTCTGTCACTGGACAGACATCGATGTTCTCCATAATGGGAAGTGCCTCAGGGGCATGCATATTGCAGTTTACACATCTGGCATTGGTCAGCATTACCCTTATGTTTCCTACCACTTATGTTTTCTAGGGTGGTGGGTAGTCTTTTTGGCCTTGCCTGCATACGGCTCTATGGAGGCGGCAAAGGCCTTATCCAGTATCCAGACGCACACAGGTAACAGCTGACAGCCATCCCTGTAACAGCAGCATGGCTTGTCATGCTTGACATCTCAAGCAGACACACATTAGACCCTCTTGGACTGACAGCTGTAACTGTGCCAGCTGTTAAACATGAGCATTCTGTTTGTACTGTGGCATCATTCTTGGTGAGGGTTGGATGCTGCACACAGCCAGTGTCATCCCGCCCTGGGGTACATACTCGGGACCATCCATGTCTCTTTTGATGTTGACCAGGGAGGTACATCTCAGGTAATTTACACCAGCATGGACATTGAGTGCATCATATTTCTGCTTGCTTTGGGGTGACCTGCGAACTTGTGTTATGTGGCATTTTGTGGCAGCCTACAAGCAGCTTACTCTACCCTTTCCCTTGTTCAGTCTGGTGAGTGGGACAGCTGTGTGTCTGCCTATACAGACATCTATTACGACTGTATCAGGCATGTTGTTTCTCCTTCTGGCCTGTGACTGTTTGGCACACCAGCTTTGCATACTATTCGTTGCATGTGCTATGTTTGAAGGTTGTGGTTGCTTGTGATCTACTTTGGTGGCTTCTGTTGGTGTGGTGTGTTTGTACTTAAGGCCTCCGGGAATATTTGTCTGTGTTTATGTGTTTGGTTTACAGTTGTGGTAGGTCTATGTGGGACTGGGTTTGTGGTGTATGTGGTTACCTTCTCCTCCTGACTAGTGTTGACAGTACTGAGTTGTTGGAGCTCAACCTCTGGTTTGGATACATGGATGCATCTATCACATATGTTTGTATTTATTGGGGGGTGTTGTGGTTGTCTGTCTACTTGGTACTGGCATCACATTGCCTCTGGATTCACAGATTATACTTGTTGTGGCTGGACTTAGTGGATTGTATGTGTGGACATATGTTGTTGCCATACTACTGGTCAGTGATTACTTCCCTTTTTATGTTTGCTCTATCATGTGGTAACTTCCTCATTCTCTTGCATGGTTTGGTAATGGCTGGAGGCCAGCATGCCAGATGCCTGCGTGTATGGCATTGTGTGTTGTTGTTGTTATTTGTGATTGAATACTCCAAGCATTCCTGGCTGTGTTCATGGAATGCCTGTATAACATGTTCTGTGGTGTGTCCCATATTCTGCACTTGCACAGGGCTTTTTGTGGATTCAACATCGGTTTTGAGGGCTGCAACCTATACTTTACACATGTTTTTCACTGTGGTATTCTGGCCAGGGACTGGGGTCAGGGTGTGTATATCCAGTGTGATTACTCTATGGTCTGGTCTTACCAGTGAGGGGTACACTTCTCATCTTGCCGTCCAGTACACATGTTGCTGATTATCACATCCTGTATGCTTACCCCTCTTGTGGGAGTAGTACATTGTTCCTGGGCATTTTGGTTTATGGAATCTGGGTAATTTTCTCCTACTGTGTTGGTGCTAGTACAATGCTACCAGTGTATGTCTGGGTATTTTCAGTCAAGCAATATAATGTGGTTTGGGGGGCTTCATATATTCTTGTATTCTGACATTGGCCAGGTGCTGTTCCTGGTATTAGGACAGTAGTCTGCAGCAGGCTATATACTGCGAGGCAGTTTTAGCCATTGGTATTTGACCATGGCTATTCGATGCTACTTCTTGTTGTGGTACCAACATGGGGGTGTGGTTATCCTTGCCATTTCTTGCTAGTCACCCTCCTTTTGTAGCTTGTTCCATGTTTTGTGGCTGTACAGCACAGTATGAGGTGTGACCTGGTAGTGTTAGGGTGCTGATGTGAGCCTTGCCCAGTTCTCTATTACAGGACTGGTATCTACATTCTCCTTACTGTGTGCGTTTACACTGCACACATCTTGCTGTTTATACATCTGTCATTGGGTAGTATTACATCTAGGTTCCTATCCCTTGTAGAACCTATGAAGGTGGGTTTATGTTTTGAGACTTACCTATTCAGGGCATGCTGTGGGTGCTGACAGCCTTTGCCAGTATCCATGGGGCATGGCATGATAGGTTCACGCCACCCCTAGCAGGTGGTGCATCATGTCAAGCTCTGCATATCTTCTCAGCCTGAAACATATTGGCTCCCCTTTGACTGACTGCATTACTTCAGCCAATTATTGTACTTGATCTTCTTGTCTTCATAGTGTGGCATCATGCTTGGTGAGGGTGAGATGTTAGGCAGGGTCTTCATGTTTGCATATACTAGATGGTGTTACATTGCTTAACACATGGCAATCATGCCTCAGGTGGTGCTGCAGGGCTGCCTCTCTAGGATGCACATACTACACTCCCTGTACATGTTTGAGAGCAGGTTGTGTCATGTTAGGCATCCCTGTTACTATATGAGTGAGTCAGGGAGGGGTATCATTCCCAGGGTTCCTACTGAGCCAGTGTATGTGCTATACGTTGCCTCTTTGCCAAGGCCAGGGCATACCGGGCACGCCTCCTTCTGCCTACTGGGGCAGGCTCAGGTTGTTCCTCCGAGTCACGGTCTGCCTGTGATGGCCTTGGCAATGGTGGGGGGCTGTTTGGCCCGGCCCTATGCTGGTCCTGCTGCAGCTGTTTTCGCAAGATCATATTATGTAACATAGCACATACCATGACAATTTGGGTACATGTAGTTGGTGTGTACTGCAAGGCTCCACCAGATGTGTACAGACACCAGAACCGTGACTTGAGCAGCCCAAACACATGTTCTATTACATTACGTGTTTGTGCGTGTGCCTCATTATGGCGTTCCTGTTCAGGTGTGTGTGCGTTTCTGATGGGTGTCATCAGCCACAGCTCCAGTGCATAACCTGCATCCCCCACTAGGTGTCCGTGTGGGATGTCCCCATTGGCAAATGTCTGGTACAGCTGCGTCAAATGCCAGATGTGGGAATCGTGATAACTCCCAGGGCAGCCAGCACACACATTCATAGGTTCATAGGTTCATACTAGGCTATCTGCCCGAGGGCATTTACAAGCCTAGCCCATAGTTTTGTGGCTTACGCCACCCCTTTAGTATGGGGAACTATACCCATTATTTTGCTGTGCCTCTGTTGAGCAGTGACACTGAGGTAATCCCTGGGGTATATCTGCGATCTCCCATCCATTGGTCAAGATTTCTCTTGAACAAGGCCAGCGAGGTGCTCTGCCTCACATATACCGGGATTTTATTCCACAGCATAGGGAGTCTTTGGGTGATGAATTTATCCCTCCAGCACGTCCTATTAATAGCCGTGTTGAGGTTTAAGTCTCCCGCCCTTGTGGCTCTGACGGATCTAGATTTTTTGAGGTGAAGCATATTCATCAAATCTGGGTTTGACATGGCCTTGTATGTTAGGCAAAGGTCACCTCTGAGCAAGCGGTAAGCGACTGAATAGAGCTGGAGTTCTTTCAGTCGGGCAGCATAGGACAGATGTTTGAGACCCTTTATCCTTTTGGTGAGGAACTTTTGTGGTCTCTCCAGCTACTGCAAGTGTCGGGTCAGATACATTCCGAATAGGGCATTGTACTCAATCATTGGTCTGATGAGTGATGAGTATAGGGAGACTATGACCTCCCTTGATCTAGATGAGAATCCCTTCATGATAAGGTGGGCAATGTAGAAGGTCTTCCTAACTACTTTAGCTACATGGGTGTCGAATGACAGACTACTATCAACCTGGGTCCCCAGGTCCCTGATAACTTCTTCTGTGCTCAGTGGATTGCCACCTATTTGGTAGCTAGGGGTAACCTTGTTTTTCCCGAAGGGTATGACTATGCATTTTTTGGCATTTAACTTTAGGCCATGGCTCTGGCACCAGTTATCCGTTTCTGTGAGACCCTTCTGAAGGATATCTGTGTCAGATGTGTTTTCTACTATGGCGCCCAGTTTGCAGTCATCTGCAAACTTTGTCAGCCATAACCCTCCTGTGTTTGCTTGTACTTCGGAAAAGTAGATGCCAAACATTATGCCCTGGGCATCACACACGAACTGGCAGTTGATGGAGGGGAAGCCCTTGCAGTTAATGTAGGCCCTACCCCGCTCACCGGCTGGTGCTTTGATGCGTATGTGTGTGCAGTCTATTGCACCTAGTACCTCGGGGTATTCCTCTATTTGCTGGAAGAGACGCATATTGCTGGCCAATACCTCATGGGCATTGGGGAAATATACATGATCACCGACATGTGCTGACATGGCATCCAAGAACTGGTGTAGTACCCTGGAGGCTGATGCCTGTGATATCCCCATCATATCGCCAGTTGGTCTCTGGAAGGTACCTGTTGCTAGTATTCTTAGGCCAACACATACCTTGGTTTCCACTGGGATGGGTTCCCCTCTGTTGGTTCTGTGTGTGAGGCGTGGCCTGCACAGCTCAACAATTTGCTGCAGGAGCTCTCTGTCCACTCTATAGCACTCTACTATCTCCAGCTCATGTAACCCGTGGTAGGTGACCATGGGCCTGTACACTCTTCTCTGTCTCTTCACTGTGGGTTGTCTGGCACCATCTGCATTGTCACCACCCTCAGCAAGTCACCTATTTCTCATTATGACAGCTATGGCAGCCCCTAACATTTCTGCTCTGAGTTCAGCTTTTCAGTTTTCACTTGTATTAGCTTACTCCTGTCTTGCAGTGTCTCTTAAGGGAAACATCCTGCACTACTGTTTGCAGAGTTTTAAGTGCTGGGCTGGGCTACTATTCTGCCTGTGTAATTGCCTGCTTCTAATTGTTTTCACCTGCTAGCTTCAGCAGTTATCCCTGCTAGCTTCCTATTAATTCTGTTGCTTCCTTTTTCCTCTCTGTTTCCTCAGGGGGGAGCAACGTGCATACTATCTGAAACACGCTCACAGTGGCTTACACGCGCACACGTGCTTACACGGTTCAGAATCTACTTATTCGGGTTAAAACGCACGTACACCCATGCAAACACTGTTACACGTCTGCCAACAGCCTCTAACATACTCAGCCTGCCCTACACGCCCGTGCAAACAGTGTTAAACATCTCCCAACACGCTCCCACATGCTCAGACTGCCTTACACGTGCGCACACTGTCCTACTCGCACTTCATGGCACACACACGTGCGCATGCATGCCCAGCAAGAAACTTTGGTGTAAGTAACAGTGTACATCTTCCATTTCTTGACTTTCCATGACTTATCTAGTGGCACACCTCTTTCCATGATCTGTGCCTGTCATCTGTCATGTTACACTGGCCTCCAATGAACTGCATTTCTTTCTACCATTCCCCCTGTGATGTCACCTATCTCCTACTCTATTCCTCCCCCTTATGTATCTCTTACACTACTCAGACTGTGCTCATTTGCTATGTGACTGTGAGATTCAGTATCCGAACCCTCATTTACATGAGATTGCCTACTAATGCTTAGTTACATGTCTTAGACTCAGCTTCCCTCCTTAGCAACCACTACACGGTGGCCATGTTGGTTTTGGTCTGCTGGTCCCTGCATTGTCATTCCATGTATTGCATGAAACCCACATTTGTGGGTTTATAACCTTCTTTTTTATGTTTTTATGCAGCGCAGCCCGTTTGCATGGGGCTACGCTGGGTTTAAACATCGGCGATCGCCAAAAAAAAAAAATTATAATTTTATCATTTTGGCATCGAGTTGTATTGCCGATGGCCACATATTTGGCCATTGGCATGCTGCCTGAGTCATATGCAACCTTTTGTTGGAGCTGACATGGCTCCGTTGTGGAATTTGCAGAAATGTACTCAGTTGTCAACTGAGTACATTTCTGCAGCTAAAACGTCTCCTACAAGGACTGGTTTCTGCTTCGTGGATCGCTAATATACCTCATTTGCATAACTTTCGGATGCAAGTGAGGTATTTAGCATGTCCACGCCCAGTCCGTGTAAGAGATGTTTTAGCTGGTCTCTTACACGGAGCTTAGGGCTGTTCCTGGATCGCGAGGCTTGCATGGAGTGTTGCACGTCTCTTACACTCCGTGCAAGCCTTCATGAATCCTGCCCATTGTCTATTTATTCTAGATTGAGAATATTCAGGGTTTTATTTGTTTATAGTGCTGTAAAGTAGTTTTTAATAGAAGCCACTGCAATGGCAGGATGTTTCTGACAGAAACTGTTGAAATGGCAAGGTGGCTTCATTTTTAATTGTATTTTATTAATTGAATAATTGTATTATTGGTTTAATTATATAATGTGGTTATGTGGTATGTGTATTTGTCTGAAGAAGTGCACTCATGAGAAGTGCATGAAAGCGCTTACAATAAATGTTCTAGTTGACTCGTGGACTTTGGTCAGCGGTTTTCCACTTATTTTGTTTATTATGTAGTATGACTAACAGTCAAGGCTTACTTTAGAGTGGCCTATTACAATAACCTCTATAAATTCAATGTACTCTAGAGCTTATCTCTACACAAACCAGGCACGGGTAGAAGGTTTTAAAAATATTTAATAATAAATAATTAAAACACAAGACAAAACTACTATACCACAGAGATATCTAAGAGTTCAGAGATCACACAGAAACTTAAAATAATACAGTAGTGCAGGTCTGATTTCAAAGAAAAATACCTAATTAATCTTTACTAGCTTTAACTATTACTACAAGAAATCACAGTGCTAAAACTTACATGTGAGCATAAGGCAAAGTGCTGAGTTAGATGTCCAAAGTCAAAATGCTCTCAGTCTCTCACTGAACAATAGTTTTTAAACACTAACCAACAGCTGTGCTGAGGCCCTCCCAAATTACATCATTTTGACACTTAGGTTTTCTCAGGCCACAAACTGCATTATTTAGCAAGCTAACACCTGCTCAGTAAACTACAATACAAGGCATTTCACATATACACTCTAGCAGAAACCAAAGCAATAAAGCACCATCCACATGTAAATTCTAGTCATAAACTTTAGCCTTAAAACAATGGGCATGAAACCTTCATCCAGACTCACTGGAGCTGAATTCTAACATGAAAGGGTAACCGCATGCTTCATTGGGCCAGTAGAGTGCAATGTTGTCACATATTTTGCAGTTCCACATTTCACAGTATTTTTTACACTCAAGAAAACATGCCTGAATTTTACATTTATTACAAATGCCAGAATTATATATCAAATTTTATTTGACTAGGCTGACAGCCTTCGCCCATCTCTCCCCAATCGTCACAAGCACAAATGGGTATCTGTGTCCGCAGATCCCATCTGTGTTAGGGCAGAACCATGTTGATCTCCAGAGAAGAGGTAGCTGGCATCAAAAGGGGGGTGTGCATAAACTTTTAAGCTCATTGGAGCTCAGCAGCCCCTGTTTGCATGGCACACCACTCTGCTCAGCAGGAGGGGGTGTCCAGTGATGGCTAAGCTTTGATTACCTTAACAACACGTGTTTCAGTGGATATGAGTGTTTGCATGGCACATAGCCATGCTGAGTGTGACCTTTCATGGGGGCATGTCTGCTCACTGCTTAGCCTTGTTTATCTGTGTGGCACAGGTTTGTGTGGCATGCTGCACTGCTCAGCAAGGAAGGCTGTCAAAAAATTGGCCGAGAAAGCCCTGTTTCACTTAATCTAGGGCCACTAAACCCCTCAATGATGTACTTAGCAGGTGACATGCATCATAGGTTGCCAATCACACAGGTTACACCTATAGCAAAGCTCTATAAAGTATGCATACACCCTACAATCTTATTTCCCCCATATTTTGTACCATTAGAGTTAGACTTGGTAATTTTAATGCTAGAGGATGCTGCAGGTCTGCTACATATGTATGTGCTAGATGTTGAGGCCAATGCAGCTGCTGTTGATGCTGACCATAGACCTAGACTGAAAAGGAGAAGAGTGTTCAGGACCAGGGTAACCTACCAGGAGCTACATGATCTGGAGACTGTAGAGTGCTACAAGGTGGACAGGGACATACTACAACAAATCATTGAGCTCTCCCGACCTCAACTCGTACCCAGAGCCAACAAAGGGCAACCCATCCCAGTGGAAATAAAGTATGTGTAGCCCTTAGGACACTAGCTATAGGTACTTTCCAAAGACCAACTGAAGACATGATGGGGCTCTCACAGGCATCTGCTTCCAGGGTACTCTACCAGTTTCTGGATGCCATGCTACCACATGCCAGTGAGCACATTTATTTTCCCCACACCCCTGAGGAGAGGGCCAGCAGTATGCAACTCTTCTACCATGTAACACACTACCCTGAGGTACTGGGTGCCATAGATTGCACTCATGTACACATCAAGGCACCACCCATTGAAGAGGGTAGAACCTACTTCAACAGCAAGGGGTAACACTCCATCAACTTCAAGGTCATGTACAATGCCCTGGCAGTTATCATGACTCCCATATCTGGAATGCAAAACAGCTGTACCGGTTCTTTGCTGGGGGGACATCTCACATGGCCATTTACTTGGGGATGTTGGCTACATACTGGAACCACAAACAAGCACAATAAATACGAACTAGAAAACCTTGTAAAAGGCCAAAACGGAACACTATAAGAGCAGACTTGAATAAAACAGCTTTTATTATACAAGTAAAAGTGAGCGCTTTCGGCAAAATAAATATTAAGCCTTCATCAGACAAACAGCAAGATGTTGAAATAGGACTTATTTTAAACAAATGATGTCATTACATTGTCCAATCCGAGAAGGTTGCATTATTTAATTAAATATTATCAGGGCAACCTTAAAAAAGTAATGCTTGTAAAGTCATTGTTAGATAAAGCACTATATACACAATTAGTGGTTTCATAAAAGTCTAATACCCAGTTAGATGTACTTACAAATATGTATGTGTTTTATTTTGTTATGTTTAACTATTAACAAGTACTTAGACATGTTACAATTAAAACAATAACGTTCTCATAGGCATCAATCACTAACGCATCTGAAAAAACGTAATATGATCTAACAGATACCTTAAGTATAAACACATTTTCCGGTAAAACAGTTCATTTTACTATGATGCAACTAGTATTGTTTTTATTTGGTTTAAATTGAATTAAAGACATGTACAAAACCAGTAGGTATTATTTTATTATATAAATATGAAATATAAAGAATAAAAGATAAAAAATAATTTTAAATTGACTGACATTATTTATTTTTGACACGTGTCAGTCAACAAGTAGTCAGGTTTAGGAGCGTAGGAGTTTACAGGTTTTGTTGATCAAATAGCGGGACAGCACGCTATTATTACGCAACTTGTTCTACATTATCATATTATGTTTTTTCAGATGCGTTAGTGATTGATGCCTATGAGAACGTTATTCTATTTCAACATCTTGCTGTTTGTCTGACGAAGGCTTAATATTTATTTTGCCGAAAGCGCTCACTTTTACTTGTATAATAAAAGCTGTTTTATTCAAGTCTGCTCTTATAGTGTTCCGTTTTGGCCTTTTACAAGGTTTTCTACATACTGGAACCATGATGATGACACCCATCAGAAATGCACACCCACCCACCAAAGAACGTCATAATAAGGTACACACACAAATCAGGAACATTATAGAACATGTGTTTGGGCTGTTAAAGTCACAGTTCCAGTGCCTCAATATATCTGGTAGAGCCTTGCAGTACTCCTCAGCCATATGTGCACAGATGTTCACAGTATATGCCATGCTGCACAATATGATCCTGTGGAAACAGTTGCAGCAGGATCAGCAAAAGGAAGGGATACACAGGCCCTGAACAGTGCCAAGGTCACCACAGCAGCACACACAGGAGGACTTGGAGGAGGAACCCACTGAGGCTGTCCCTGCAGGCAGATGTAGGCATGCCCAATATGACCTGGACTTTGCCAAGAGACAACACATAGCACATGCATTGACAAACTTGGGCCATAGGGACTGACACTTTACTCCGACTCACATGCATATTAGTAAAAGTTATGTCAGCCAGCCCACACAATCTGTACCTCATCAAGTATAGGCTGTGGACTCCATGCATCAGACAGAGTCAGCCCCCAACCACAGGTCTGTCAACTGCTGCATTCACAAGGTAAGTCACTCTCCTGTACACCACTTCTAAGAGGTACTACAATATGGCAGCATGTGTACGAACCTGCTGCATGTGCTACTGGGCTACTTGCAGAGATCTATAGTGGGCTACTGGGCTACTTGTACAGATCTAACAGCCACTTGGGATAACAGGTACTCTGTTCACAAGTATGTGTCCCATAATATCCATTAGGCCACATGGCTGGAAACTCCATGATATTATTACAGGGAGATGCCAAACAGTGGGGTCACAGGACAGACACATGACTGCCTATCCCAGCAAAGCATAGCCTGGTCATCCCCTGCCCCAAACACATCAGTGTTCCCATACAACTACTGTAACAGTAAGTCTGCAATGATATAACAGCAGACCAGACAATTCCTCTATCTTGTTGATAGTGTGAGGAATGAAACCTTTCTGTCTGGTGGCTGGTGTGGCTCACTGGGACACGGGGAGTAGCATGTGTGATGGTGCCGATGGTTCAAATCTGACAGCATTCAACATATTTTGCATGCAAGGTACTCATATGGTGGTAGTCCCACAGAATGTCATAACCCCTCAATCTGTTACTGCAAGAAAGCTGGACAAAGCCAGAGTGAATGGGGGGTCAAAAGGCCATACCCACAGGCAGACATTATACATGCTCTGAGTAACCTAGCAGGTGGCTAGTATAACAGCAGGCTGTAACAGGTCAGATTAGCTGTAGGATGTAAAGGTCATCACTTAAATGTGTCAGTAGGTACAACAAGTCAGGACTGCTGTTTACAGTATAGCACCAGGAAACCACAAATGTAGTAGGAACACACCAGACATATGAGGTGAAATGCTTGACATTCTTCAAAAGCATGTACAGGGAGAGTTATGCAGACTGTCACCCTGTGTGTGGTGTTTCACCATGTACCCCAGTCACATCATACCTTTCAACCTCTTAAAGCAGGTGATCTGGCCAAATAAAGTGAATAAATGTGGGACCAAGACCCACAAATTGGGACACGTTTTAATCATTCCTCCTACAAATGTAGAATATTGACAGAATAACAGGTCCTGCATTAGCATGACTCTCCTGCTGTGCATGTAGTCTGAAACTCAAATGTCTGTCATTATTTACTTAAATCTTCACTGATTTGAACCTAATTTGCCAGAAAACCACAATGTTATGTGAAACAGGCCAAAAACATGAGGCAAAAGTCTCGACAGTCTGTGAAGCTCTGTACAGTTGTGAAATCTGAGTCACATGTTAAGATTAGCAAACAGCCGGGAAATGCCTTGGACAATATCAGGGAACTGCAGTACTGTAGTAACAGGTGCAGCAGCCAATGGCCTGAAGCACACAATAATCTCATACTGGAGTACAGGTAGCTCTTGCCTGGAGTCACCTTGTCAGTACTGACAATAACAGTGGGTATGCTCTTACACTTAACTAACTTGAGCCCATGTCTGTTGCCTCTACCACCTAAAGACCTGCAATGTGGAAATATGTCTGTACATACATACAGCTACATATACCTGTCTCTCCCTATCCCCCTCACACTTGATTAGTGTCTCTATCAGTATATGGCACACACACACACACACACACACACACACATATATATATATATATATATATATATATATATATATATATATATAGATGATAACAAGATGTATATGTAGCTATCTAAAGCACAATGATACATAGACTCCCCGCATATATCTACATAACACATTTACATTACTTATACACTCAACTACATTTAAGGAGACATCCTTGTTATACACATTTATATAGATATGGGTGGGGATGTATGAATGTCTCCACATACCCTTGAATGCTGGGGTTATCTGCACATACACATCACAACAGCTGTCTGATAGCACCAGAAGAAGGCCACAACAGTACATAATCCACTCACCCACAGACCCCTGTGCCTGCGGACTGTCATCCTGAAGACGTCCATAGGGACATAGGTGGTGTAATGTACAATGGGTGCAAAGCATGCATTGGACAGGACATATTGTCCCTGGCCACATGTCTTCCTATCAAACTGTAAACAGCCACATATGGCCAGACTTGTAAGTGTACACACAAAGCAGGGATATTAACAGTTATTCCACCCCGAGGACAGTAGATGCAATAACAGTACCAAGCAGTATCACTCTGCAAGCCACACATGCTAACACAAGGCCACTTTGCGTACTGCACAAGTACTGTGCCTACATCAACATATACAACAGACCTAACCTGTGGTGCATGCAATACTAGTTCTAATCTCACATCCTCCAACTGTGTGTGTGTGTGTGTGTGTGTGTGTGTGTGTGTGTGTGCGTGTGTGTGTGTGTGATGCCCATGCCCTGGCCCAGCAAACAAGGAGCCTCACTCCTCACCACTAACACCAGCGAGGGGCATCCATATAGGGAAAGGATAATAAATACACACACAGTAAATTACAATTTCCCTTAAGAACGCACAGAAATCACAGTCAGTCTGGGGCTGGTTTCTCCCCTTCTCTCCAGGTCCCCAATAAGACTCCCCACTGGCACAACTATAGGGTCCAGATCTCAGCCTAGTGGGCAAGCTAAAACCTCCAGCACCCTCTCTGTCTAGCCAGTGCTTTGTGTCCCTGCCCAAGTAGCTGACACACACACACACACACACACACACACACACACACACACACACACACACACACACGCACACACACACACACACACACACACACACACACACACACACACACACACACACACACACACACACACACACACACACACTTTGAGATAAGAGTTATATACAACCACACAGACACTCCTGAGGAAGGCTGGCACAGGTTCTCCAGCTGTGTCCCTTTTCTGCCCAGTCTAAAAGGTAGTACCAGCTGCCACCACCCATTAATATCAGCTACTCAAAGGCCCTTCTGAAAGGGTGTCTAATTATTACTGTGCAATATTATTATTGAAATGGTAAGTGTGAATGAATAGTCAAGGCTTATTAGAGTGACTTGGTACAGTATCAGTATATACATACAATGTACTCTAGATCTTAAATTAACTGTACACAAAACAGCCACAGTTGAAAGGTTTAAACATATTTAATAAGAAATAATAAAAACACTAGACAATACTTCTTACTATACAGTGCTAGTCAAGAGTTCAGATGTCACAGAGAAATACTTAAAATAGTACAGTACCATCACAGAAAAACACTTAGTCTAATCTTCCTAATTCCTAGATATTTCTGAGAGAAACACTACAGTCTAAGATCCTACTTGCATAAAGAAAACAGGCAGAGTGGTGAGCTGGATGTTCTCAAGACAAATGCTCTAATGCTCTCATTCTTTCTGTCCTTAAATTGATAACACAGTACCACTGATTCATTTCAGATTGCATCATTTCTTTCTGGTTCCCAGGCTAACAGATTCTCAGAGGTTAACAGACCTTGATCGTGCAGCTGGTCAGGAAGCCAGAACAATAAGAGAAATTATACATGCAAATTCTAGCAATTAACTCTGGTCTCAAGACAATAGCCAGAATTCCTTCATCCAGACATATGGGCTCCAAGTTTTGACATCAGAGAATTGACTTATTAGCTTTTTTACAGCAGAGTGCACTGTTTTCACATTTTTGCAGTTACACATGCAACACCATTTTCCCATTTAAGAGAACATGCCTGTGGCTTATATTAATATTTACAAATGACAGAATTATCTACAAAATTCTATCTGGCTAGGCTGGCAGCCTTCACCTATCTTCACAGTGTGTATCAATGGGTTCCTATGAGTTCATCGAAATGTCAAATCACCGACACTCACCTCTTCGACACCAATCCATCGACTTTCATATCATCGACAATTCCGGTAAGCGATCTTTCCCCTTACAGGACCCATGGTAGCGCTTGTTTCTCTGGTACGACATAAATAACAACACTTTCAAGGTAAATTATACAGAATCACGTAAACCCTACTCGTTGTATCACAGAAACAGGTGCTACCATGGGTCCTGTAAGGGGGAAGATCGCTTACCGGAATTGTCGATGATATGAAAGTTGATGGATTGGTGTCGAAGAGGTGAGTGTCGGTGATTTGACATTTCGATGAACTCATAGGAACCCGTATCAATATATCCCCTCTCCGCACTATGGACATGCCCATATGGGCTGTCTCTGTGCAGTGGTATACACTGTATGGCCCTGTGACTGGCTGCTGGCCTCTAAATTCTCTCCTCCACTAGGCCTGCAGATGTCATCCATCTTAAGAGCACTGCCTGACAATTGAACAGCAGATAAACTCAGTGGCAGATGCGATAAGTATACTAGATAGAAAGGAGTTCTAACCTCACATCAACTAACTGTGTGTGTGTAAATATATCCCCATACAGCACTTATGCATTTTGTGCCCACTGACTAGCTCCTGGCTTCAACATTTGGCTCCTTTACAAGGCCTGCTGATGTCATCCATCTTAAGAGAACTGGCTGACAATGTAATATCAAATAAAAGGTGTGGTCCATGTGATAAGTACTGCAACCTATAGTATGTACTACTAAATAGGTAGGGGTTCTAATCATCCAACTTGTGTGTGTAAATATGTCCCCTTACAGCACTAAAGACTTGCCCATGTGGCCTACCCCTGTGCATTGGTTATGCATTTTCTGGCCCTGTGTCTAGCTGCTGGCCCTAAAGTGCCCTCCTCAACACAAGTATAATTGATGTCCACCACCATCTGGAGATGTATGTGCAGAATACCCAGGTGACATGTATCAAGGGTAGTAAAGTGTGTCACAGAGTATAAAAGCATGATGATGCTGACTGTCCCTATTGTCCCTGACACAGTGTTCTACACATATGCACCTAGGGAGCCATGTATGTGTACTGGCATACCTTGCTGACATCATATCTCTGCTGTGCTGCCTTGTCATCCTGTGCCACTGTTTTGCCACTATATGTCCATAGTTGAAGCACTCAGACTCCTGGGACAAAAACATACACAGGTCCATGACACACCTGTCATTCTGTAACACTACTGCCAGTGTACCATCAGGCAACAATGATACACAACATTTGATGTGTAGTCATGACACATTCCAGCATACAGTACCTGTAGTGGCCCACAACAACTGCCATGGCATGACACTACTGCACTACACAAACACATGTAAAGTTATATAGTCACCCTGTAATCAGACACATTTATGCAGGTCCCTGCATCAATGGCACAGATGGCAGAGATGTGGCACAGGTATTATCACATGCACATGGCATGGTGTGGGGGTGCCAGAGGCCTAGGCTGTGCCAAACAGTTGGCAGCATGTGTGTGAGTCAGGAAGGGGTGCTGATTAGATGGACCATGGAGTGGTGCCATTGTGTCTGTAGGTGACTTGCATGTGACAGCAGTTTTAGAGTGTGTGCATGTACACAGTGAAACCCAGTGCTAGCCCTACACATGTGCATGGTGGACAGCCATGGACTGTACATTTTACAGTGGACAGTTCACCATCTCCAGCCATGAACACGGGAACTGGCTTCACCAGGAGTAGCATGGGCAGCACCTTGCCCAAGGTCAGATGTGGTGCTAGTACCTGATGGAGACTGCTGTCTGCTAAGCCTATATCCCCCAAGGCATCACCCAGAACCATGTGCTCATGGCCTGCCATGTCATGTTGTGGACAGAACACTTCCCTCTGTAGTGCTGGAGGTACTGCCACTACAGGAGTGTGAGTGTGCATGGCCACGTGGACTCTCAGCAGATGGTGTTGCTGGCCTATGTTCACATGTCCAATGCCCAATTCCAACCACATGTTCCAGCACAGACAGCGTGTGCTCAAAGACAGACATTGTCTTAGCCCACTGTCTGTCCATTACAACAGTGAAATGCTCCAAGGTATAACCAATGTGGTGGAGGCAGTCATGGATGTCAGACTGTGCTGCATCCATAACCCTAAGCATCCATCTGGTGTTGCATTCAGATCGTGCCTGTGCCTCTATGACAGCCCGACACATACGGTGAGTGACCCATGATGTGATACTTGCAACAGGAGGTGGATGGTCAGCAGTCCTCCTTCGAGCACCCTGTCAATCTGCCTGTGTGGCACCTCACTAGCTCTCTGGCTATGGCCAGTGTCTACACTCACTGACGCCATAGATCTCACACTGTCTTGTACTATGTCACCACCCTCTGACTGTCCAATATCTGTGGCTTATGGTGACTGGGTATGTGTGGGCATACTAACTTTGTGCAGGGACAATGGGGGGAAGACAAAGAGAGATATAAACCTCTGGCACAGATTCAGCCACTGACAACTCCACCTGTGCCTCATTATGGCCACTATCATCATCAGAGTCCAATGAAACACTGACATCAGGTTATGGGGGAAAGACTCCAAACCCCTGTTCACCTGTGAGAAGCAAGTCAAAAGCAGTGCATTACCACCTGCACTATTATGTATGGTAATCCACAAAGACTCATACAGATGAGGATCCACAACTGCCTTACATGTCCCACATCTTCTCATCCCTGATACCATGCACAACACACAAGCTCACAACAACATACACAGACAACCCAGGCACTGTATAACATGCACATCACCTACATCTGGGTAAAGTTGCCAGTACAATACACCTGTGAGGTATGTAATATGACAGTGTATGTGATAGAACTACAAATAAAACCCAGTAAACTTATCTTGAAAATGATATGCCAGTTTTAGTATCACTGCCTCAGGTATGTACCATCTCCCTATTGTGTTTGAATGGCCATCTTGGAGTAATTGCTTCATGTACAGCAAGCTGGGTAGTTTCTCATAACTATAAGTACAAACATGTTAATGTCTGTGCACATACACACCTGTCATTCCATAGGCTATGCACTGTAGTTAACTGCTCTGAAATGGGGAATACAACTATTCTACTTTGGCAAAGCACAGCAGTTGTGCATAAGGGAAAATGGCAGCCCTTAACTTTCATAGAGTATATATGATCTGTAAAACAGCAGTATCACACTTACCAGGTATAGAACCATGGACTCTGGCCACACCTAATGGACCTATGAAAAAATGAGGGAGAGGTATTGTCAACACCACATGTTGCAGTGTTACAAGGTAATATGTAACAGTAGCTAATGTGATACTGTATATATTGCTAACATTCTGAGTATGTGTGCACAACTGTAGGCAAAAGCCAACCTCCCAATGCAGATAGATCTGATACCCATGTACTGGTCTGTAGAACCTGCCACAATGACTGTTAATGTATTATACTGGTGAACACAGTAAGCTTACCTGGAGGCTCCTCTGATGTGGATGCTGTGGCACCCACCTCCAGGATGTATGGCATGATGGATGCCTGGGAGCTGTTGGTTGATCCTAGGCTTGCCAGGAATTCCTCTGTGGCTGAGAGTGGTTGTTCTGTTGTGGGCCCTCCACTGGTGGCAGCACGATCCTTGGCAACAACAGCTACCCTTTGACATGCGGCATTGACCATATCTATAGTGCAGTGTTGGACCTGCTCATAGGTCCTGTCCTGTTGACCAATATGATTAACAGCCCTCACAAGGTCGGCCCACAGGGCTGCCTGCTGTTCATGATTGTGGTGACCCCTTGAAAGCAGGATTTGATGTTTGAGTCTGAGGGCATCCAGTAGAGCATCATTCTCTACAGATGAAATTAGTGGATGTCTCCATCGGTACATTGTTCCTGCAAGACAAGAGGGGGATACATTATAGGACCAGATACGTGCATGTCCACTGTGTACAGACCCTAAACACCCATAATAGCCTGCACTATCCACTGCTCCCTCACACATCATATCCCACAGTTTGTCAACACACTACATGTGTGGCCATCACCAAGATAGTAGCAATACTGGGTAATGTCCTTGTGTGTTATGACAGCTTCTACTGCATGTCTCTACACCCATCAGTGAAGTGAACTGTGGTGTGTCCCCTATGGACTAATCCCCACTAATATATCATGCAGCCACTGTCGGACAAATAGAAGTTTGCTATTACAACAACTATATGAGGACAGTCCAGCCACACCAGTGTGTCACAATGACAGACAGCAATGCAAACATGCTGTAGTATATGTTCTTTTTAGGCATAATTCCTCTCAACTATGCAGATGTTTGAAGAATGCCACCATAGATGTGGTCCTTTCTGCAAAAACTTGTGGATGTCTGACAAATGATTGTCCAATCATTGATGGTTGCTGTCAGAATATTAAAACAGAATCTAACTGTCACCCATCAGACCCCCTCAGAAAACACTTATGCTACAGTAATATCTGTTAGTCTATTCACATTCTTAATTTGTATGGCCAATATGTCACTGAGTTTGGGCCTTTGTTCCCCCATTAATTATGGCTTTGTCCTGATTTCATACTGTAGGAAGTTGAGAGGTATGTTAGCCATAGTTCTCAACCAGACAGGGAAGAATGTCCACGAAACAGGGACTTAGACAGAGTACATCAGAGACATTCAGGGACACTTTTGCAATGTTAGTACTATTTATGCGTGACATTGGCAGACTGTGAGGAGATGAATTACAGTACATCGTTTGATGTTACAGGAGTGTACACCCTTACTTGGTGTCACTATGTCTTATGTGTAATCCACTATCTTTACTACAACAGCTGACCATTGTAGGAGGGATTGACAGGGAGAGAACAGGCATGTTATTCATAGCAGGGACAGTTGAAAGGCATGCCTTTAGGTGTTGGACAGCAGAGTATCACTGATATGTCAGTATCATAGATCTAATACAAGCCTATTGTTTTAAAACCTGTTCCCCATACCTCCATCCTCCCATCTGCGTCCTGTTTTATGGGGGAATCTAGTACATACCTGTTAGAGTGATGTATTCCATTTTTGAAGTGTTCCTCTGAAAATGCTTTGCACATACACTGTCTGTGAGTAAAACTACATGTAGACCTGTTCCCCACAAGCAGTTGCTTGCCTTTTGTAGGTAATGCTCATTAACAGGTAATTGCCTCTGCACGAATTTGTGACTCAAAATTTCTAATTGCATCCAAAACAATGGCATTGCACTATCATTAGCCAATGACATGGCACCACAGTGCAATATATAAGGCCTTCATGTAGGCCTTGGCCCCTTTCTTAGTTTTTGAGATGGACATTACTAAGGTGTGGATGCTACAGCATTGCAGAGTGTTAGTACAAATACTGTCCACTGTAGAGATGTATGAAGTATGTCCACAGTTTTGCCTCATATATTTGGTCAGTGTCCCATGACAGTTTGGTCATCTGGCAGTTCACTAGCAAACATTGTGGGTTGAGGTCAGTAAGGGGAGAGAGACATGTGAGTGTCACAAGTCATACCTGTCAGAATATGCATGCTAATGTGGTTCCTGCTATTCTACCAGCTTATTATCTTTGTAGGGGCAAACTGTGAAACATGTACCTATCTCTGGGCCTTTGCCCTCCCCCTTTATGTATGATTGTGTCCGGATCCCTTGTTAGAGGGGGGTTGGGAGCTATGGTCAGTCTGTAGCAGCTACCTTAACATACAGCTATGTATTCTCAAAGCTGCAGCTGCTGCTGCAGCCTAGGACACATGGGACAAGTATGAACACTTTGGAATCCAGCAAGCTATATATGTAACTGTGGCAGCTGTGGCAGCCCTGTTGCTACAGCAGAGTTAGGGTAAGAGTACCCGTTACAGTCCAATCGAGACATGTGCTTAAGGTACATCTGTTATGCAACAGTGCCAATAGCAGAGTAGTAGATGACATATAGTTAAGCTATATGAATATGTGCAGTGTGTCCCTACCTGCAGGCCTTTGACTTGAAAAACTGGGAAGCAGATAATTCAGTGCAGTAACCTATGGGGGTTAAAACTGCATGACTCAGTCATTACTTGCTGTATTCACAACAATGTAATTGAAGTGCAACATCCTGGATTCAAACCCAGGACTGTGTGTGGTAAAATGCTTGGTGTTCAAGGCATTTAACAGACTGTGCTACTGAGTCAGTGCTGGTGCAGGTGTCTTTACCAGATGCATGTGCAGACATACAGGCTGTGACACGTCTGAATCCATCAGTATGTGCATGGCTTTCAAAGGCAGTTGTTCTGCAGCAGGGTCCCATTTGAACATATGTACTGTGCTACTGATGCCTTAGCAGGTCTGTTCATAGAAGTTGCAGGTAAAAGGGAACATTTACCTGCTATCCCAGGCCTCACATACTGCCAGTATTATTTATTTGTCTGTCTACTGGTGTGTTTTTGCATTAGAGACCCAGGTACTCCCAATTTTCCAATTAGTTTTTATTACAGTCTGTTAGTGGCAATCAGTATGTATTGCTGGAAACACCTGCTATAATTAAGATCTGTGTGGCCTAGTGGGTTAGTGCAGTAGGCTCTAGTTAACAGGAGACTGAGTTTAAAACATGGCAGAGATGATTATGTTGTGCATCTGCTTAACACAGTGAGAAACACATAAGATCATTAAAGCACATTAAAGCTCATTTAAGTGAGTTTGCTCGGTGCTGCACGTCACGTCGCATTGCGGTGCTTCGTTTAGCTCCTCGCAAACCCATACTAAAAAATTAAAAAGAAAAGAAAAAGTGGGTGATAGGACAGTGGAAAAATGGGGGAAAGCAGGGGGAAAACACATTGAAAGGCAAGTAGGGATGTGCAGGAAGGGTATAGAAAGGAACCATAGCTTTCCATTTCTTGTACAGCAACAGCTGTGCATTTTGACAGATTTTGTGGATGAATTTGGACTCTCAAACACAAAGAGATAGGGGTGAGAACAAATGTGTTAGCAAGCGAATTGGACCAAATTACTTGTGTCCTTTGGACATGTGTGCGAAATGGAGAGCTATGTATGGGGCGATTTTTTTTGTGGGACATTTGATTTTATTTATTTATTTTTTTATAAGGAGAGAGTGGAATTTTGGGGATGGGATATAGGTACATTTGGGGACGTAAGCTGGGTAGGAGAGGGTGCAGCTGCAGACAGATAAGACAGACAAGACAGTAGACAGGGGCAGTGTGTGACACATGAGGGGGGTAAACATCTTGGATGGGGAGGGTGTTGTGGAATCCAAAGTGCATGTGCCTCCAGATGGCAGCAGCATGACTAACATGCACACCCATGGGAAGTCAACACTGCTCCTTTACTGCCCCAAAGGTGGCTGTGCTGGAGGTTGGGCACCACAGCCAACTGGCTCCACCAGGTTGTCCAGTCTGCCCTCAATCCAGCACAGGCAATGTTCTTAGTGTCTATGAACAATCCTGCACACCATGGCTGGTAGATGATCAAGGGTGACTACTCCCCCTCTGCCATCTCTCCGGGGGGTGGGCCTCATCCTCTGAGGGGGTTCCTCCCAAAGGTGGTGCAGGCCCAGTGGAGGGAGCATCCCTGGCTTGTGTCCCAGATGTGCTAGAACCCGATGCCACAGCCAGCTGACATAAAGTAGATGGATCAGCAGAAACCAGCATACCCTGATGTGTTGTGGTTATGGAGGTAAAGCAATACATATAAGTTAATTATGAACAAAACCATTATTAGTAATAACAGCGCACTAGAACATTGGAAATAACCTCATTACATTTCAATGCATGTTATGTGAAACACAACAATAAATAACAGAACAGTTAGTATATTAACAGCATGCCAGTAACAGTTATAGCATGAGACCAACAGAATAGGTAGCACAACAAAATATGTTAATATACAACCATTGTAAATCATAACCATAATAAAAAACATGTCCCAAAATAAAGTTTGTGGAACAACATATGTTAGTAGTAAACCATAACCAATGAATAACAATAATAAATATATGAAAATAAGGGGTGGGGAGAGAGAGAAATACAGTCCATTAATACCATTATAGGCTATATAGTTGACAACAGTACTGTTATCTACTCTACAGGTCTGTCCTTTCTTTATTTGTAAAAGTGCTCTAAAGCTGCTCTAACACATAAATACCTCTCAAGCTATCTGCATGGGACAGTATGGACCAATCAGTAACAACTGCAGGTACACAACTACACAAAACACTTGCACATCAGGTGTACCTATATAAGTACCAAGGTGTATTGTGGACTGATGTAGTGTTATTTTGCTATTTACATAATCATGTCAATGATACATCTGTGACAAAAGGATTATGCAACAGTAATTACATTCAATAAAAGTGTGACACTTGAGAGACATGTATGTGCACAGTACAGAGAGTAAACAACTATCATGTCTTGCTTGGCAGGCATGGGAATATAACCCAATAGTGGTGACTACAGAGGACATCTGCATCAAATGTATTAATTGACTGCAGCAACCTTTAACAGACATTCCAGGCATGTAGCCATACCAAAGTTTGCACATTTTACTTATTTTCTTTTCTTTTATTATTATACTTATTTTCTTTATATTATGCTGCATTTTCACATTCATGGTAATGATTGTAACAATCTGTGACATCTAACCACACAATAATTTACTCACAATATGGGATACCTCACTCATTTACCTGTAGTTATTGGAGAGAGAATATCTGTAAACATTACGTGACTGATACTGTAATATTTAGATCTATACAGCACTGGATTCGAACCCTGCTCTGTGGGTGGCAAAAATGTACTTCCTACAGAGCATTTAGCAAACTGAGCTACTGAGTCACTGCTGATCACTGATTGATATCTGCCTAGAGCTCACCTGACACCAAAATATGACCTGGTAATAGTGGTACAGTTTTATACTTGACTGCAGTGACAGTTGAACACAAACACATGACATTCAAGCATGACAGAGATACTTGATAAACTAGACATTATTACATAGAATGCAGGTGTACACAATTACATTATTAGTGTGTGTATTTGTAAAGTCAACAAACAATATCTGATTATAGGCTATTATTTGCAGTCTACAACTAGTACACTGTTTTACCTGAATGCAGCACTATACCTCACAGCCTGACTGCTTGTAGCTGGCATGCAATTGTGAAAACAAGACAATCCTGATGTACACAATTTACTATGGTGTTATTGCTATTGGTCCATGTGTTGTTGCAGACCAGTTGTCATAAGTCATTTCTTACAAAACAACTCTGAACCTACACTTATTGCACAACAGACTTTATTATATATACCTTCATGCAGGTACTGATATTATTTTGTTTTTTCATTGCAGAACAGTTGTCATAATTGATTTCATGCAAAACAGCCATACTTCCACAGTCATTGCACAGCAGACTTTATTAGAAATACCTTCAATCAGTTACTGGTATAATTTCAAGTTTATATTGCACAACTGTTGTCATTATGCAGGTGTTGCTATACAGCTGTAGTTTCACAGTTATTACACTACAAACATTATTGCATATACTTTATTGTAGTTAATGCTGTAGTGTTCCCTATTTATGGCACTCCAGTTGGCAGTATACACTTCTTGCAGTACAGATGTAAGTCCACATTCTTGCAATGCAGTCTTTACTGTATATACCTAATCACAGTTAATGATTTACTCTTTCTTGCTTATTTGGCTATAGATAGCAAAATGCATCTGTACTGACAACACTCACCGTACAACTTGGCCAAGCATCCAGCATGTGCCTTGATGTTGGGACCCATCTTCTCTGCAGCTGTTGAGAGAGAAGCACACCATTATGCACACCAGTTTAGCAAACATTCACAATTAGATATTGGTGAAACACAGGTAATAGTACTTACATACATGTGGGACATTCCCTGCCTGGAATTCTTGGGCCTGGGTGTCCAAGAGAGCCCCCTTCCATCTTTTCAGATCATTATGGTGGTGACAATAATGCCCACCTGTGTAGGGGATGCCAGTTGCACTGGTGAGGTCCCGTGCCATGCGGTCCTAGGCCTCTGGCTTTGACTCTGAGCCCTGGTAACTTCCATGCATCAGCCGGTCATCGTGGTTTTTGACAAGGAGTCCGAACATGACTCTGAACTCCTGAGTGCCCCAATGCTGTGCCCAAAAGTGCGACCCCTCTCCAACACCTGCCATTGTATCCTTCATAGACAGAACTACAACAGATTATGTTGTATTCCTGCATATTGGGCTTAATATAGCCTGTTTTCCACCCTTACATGCCATTGGGCAATATCTAAAAATGTGGTGTGTAGCTTAGCACTGCACAAACCAGCACAAATGAGGTAAGCAGTGTGAAAACTGGAATATACTGAATGCTTGGCAGTGCTTAGCAGTGCACAAACCAGCCAAGTGGTGCCAAGCAGTGAATAAACATTATCAGCTGTTATTTTGTTTCTCCAGTGATTAGCAGGTCTTAGCAGAGCTTAGATGAGTGCAGCAGGCCAGTATTTAAAAATAATTTGCATAATTTCTATGTTGAACAAAAATGCTAACTTGCTCTTCCATGTATTCAAACTCTGCACTTAATGCACATTAGGCCACAACTCTACATATATATGTGGAATTTTGCTATACCTTTACATTTACCTTCTCAGCTACCTTTAAGTAATGCAAACCTGCTCAGCTACACTTAAGGTTGATCTTTACAGAGCTAATTAAATATATCCGGATTCCATTTTTAGATGTCTGGCAGGTGTCTTGGCACCGCTTAGAACTACTTTGCACTGCACCGCACAACATGCTTTTTACAAAAATAAAAAACAACATTAAATTACATTGCTATAATACAACTGGACAGTGCAGGGAGAGTATTACTCATCTGTGGACACAGTTAGCACCACACTCCCTACACTGATTCAATAACTGCATTTCATGGCTGTCCCTTGGCAACACGTCATCATTAATATGCATGGCACACTGACAACAGGGAACCGTGTATACACTCTGCCTATACAGATTTTATTAAATCTAGGAGGATATCTTCCCTTTTTTGTTAACTGTACAGCTGGTCATTTTATTGTCACAGTATACATTTACAGTAATTCTGAAAAGGCTTTAAGGCAGGAATGCCTGCATCTCTTTCATTAGATTAATAATTTTATGATGTTTTGATAACTAAGCATATTTGTTTTTTTAGACAGATAGTACAAAGCATTAAAGAGCACAAGAAAGCAATAGTCTAGGATTCAATAAAGCCTACACTAACTGTACATCATTCTGAGTGAACAGGTAACACAGGCATAGCTCACACCTTCTTCTTCCTAATTTTAGTTTTCCTACAGATTTTCTTGCAGTTTTAAATATCAACAGGGATTTATAAAGGTTAAGGTGCAGACTACATGTACACATAGTGTAAACTTTCTGAGTGACGAGAAAGCACAAAAAAATGTGGTAGGTATGTTCATGAATACATATTGTGTACACTTAATATACACTTGATGTACACTTAGTGGAGGCATTGATTAATCTGGCCCATGCTGTTTAATTTTTTCTAAAACAACAACAAACTTGCAATTGACAACCATCTTTTATATCTTTAAGGATGCAAAATAAAATGTTTATTTTTATTTGTTTGCACCCCTGCAAGACCAAACTCAGTGGCTCAACTACCTGCATCCAGTTGGCCAATTCATTATGTGGTCATGGGTGCCAGGGATTCCTGGGCAGGCAGGAGGCCTATGGCCCATTCAGTCCTGCCAGGGAATCCCCCATGAGCTCAGCTGTTTATGGAAAGAAGTTTGTGGTAGGAAGTCGGATAAACTTGCTGGCCTTGTAGATCAGCCTACTGTCTCATCAGTGGAACATCCCCCTCACCTACAGTTGCTCTTCTGGGCTCTACTATAGTTGTCATCCAAGAGTTTCCATCAGCTCACAGTGAGAATGCACACAGATGAATGGGTCTGATATACCTGAGCTCCATGGGTTAGACGTAGAGTGTTCCCTCTAGTTGGTGCCCATGTAGTGGGCCAGAGCCATCTCCGCCCATACCTCAGGACTGGTGAGCTCTTATTGTCCATTTACTTCCATCTTCACCTGCCATTTCTTTCAGTCACCTAGGCTACTAGTCCAACTCAGGTCACCTGTGACATAGTTATTAGGCTGTTATGACTCTACACAAAGGAGCAACTTGTGCAGAAATATCTTTTTCAGATTGTAGATGTTTCTGTACAATGAAGTTCATACATGCCAGACAATCTTGCAAATTAACAGACTCTTCATTTTACTGTTTAATTGTATTTGTAACACAAAATCTCATTTTTTATATTTAAATAACATTTAAAACTGCCCAACTAAAGTGAAGATAATCAGTTGCTTTTGGAATAAAATCCTTCAGATTATTTCATTTGTCATGAAAGCCATTGTTTGAATTCTGATGTACGAGTTAAAACTTAAAACCCGTGGGAATCTTCAAATTCTAACAGATTTGTAATTTAAAGACTGAGAAAAAATGATATGGTTACAATATTCTGATATTTTTCAAGATTCTGTTTTTAAAATAAGTTAAAATACATACTTTCTAAAAATCTAATATGCTTATGACAGACTGAAGAATGCTGACATCTTTTAACACTGTGTCAGTCAGAGTTTGGTTTAGCACTTTAGTGTATATTTATTTATCAAGTACTGATAAATTAGACTTTGTTATTCCAGTTTAATCCTTGGTTTACACATAGAGCAAATGTCTGCCATAACCACTAGCTGATCTTCCACAGTGTGTATAATTTTATTAAATAAGGGGTTTAACATGTTTTATTCCACCACACGAGCATGGCAATGATAATTATTTATACTAAATATTTAATCTTTCATGTTGACATTAGTCATTACTATGGATCTTCGTTGAGTCACATACTGATGAAAATGTTTTTGTCACAGCTGGAAGTGTGTTCATTAGCATAGCTACCACTCTTCTCCCACCTGAAAAAAGAGATTTATTGGCAATGAGTTGGAAAACTGATTCATCTTACACATTCTAGCTTAGAGACATGAGACTGTTGTTGATAAATAATATTTGGCTGTGATTATTTGAACTTGTAATAAATATATTATGAGTAGGGATTCATGCATAACATAACTGTCATATAAATACACTTATTATGCTTTGTCATACTAAGCTGCTTAATTAATTTTCTGTAAATTAGTTGATGTGCCCTGCCCTAACAATTGTATTACTGTTTGAAGTTTGTCTCAAAGTGAAATCAAAACTAAATTTAGAGAAAGCAACAATAATATTTATAATTATGCAAATGTACACAGTAACAAAAAATGACTGAATGTGCTAATAATTGTGAGCTGACATAGCTTGTAAGAAAGATTGAGTATTAGTAACATCAAATGGGAAAGAAGTTAAAACTAATGGGGCAACTGCTTGTATCTTACTATCCAAATCCATATGTGGATAGCAATTAATAAAGAGCTGCAGAACTTTATCTGGGAGGTGATGACAGCAAGAATCATGTGGGATAAGCTGATTCTTCCAGCAGAACAAGGTGGATTGGGATTACCCGATTTGAATGGTGTATTTCAGAGCTACACAGTTAAGACTTCTATACATAGCACAAGCAGAAAACTATAATTCAAAGTGGAAAGGGATGATGATGATACAGGGTGCAAGTTCTAGAAACAAGGAGAGACTGGGATTTTGGATGCAGGCCTTTAAGGAAAATAACAATAATCATACAGACTAATATATCTATAAAGTAGTAGAAAGTATCCTAAGAACTAAGCCAACACTGGAATGGAGAAAGGAGATTCTGCTGACAGGGATGACTGCAATTAGGGATATAGACAATAGGCAAGAGGGGGCTGTAATTTATCGGAGGAAACTGGCAAAGGAACCAATGTATTGGGAGCAAATAACTGGAGAAGGAAATATGATAGAATGGGAAGACACTAAGAATTTATTTGGACTGCAGGTTACAGATTGCATTCCTTATCAAGGATTGATATCAGAGTACAGGCAAAGAGAAAGAAATGGGGAGGAGAATTCTAAATGAAAGACCAGCAGTGGTAGAGTTTTTAGCAGAATTTGGAATAGAGGGAATAATTAATAGAACATATAAAATATTGCATAATAACTATAAGAACCAATCAGAGGAGGTTAGAAAGGATTGTGAAGAGAGGTTGGATAAGCAATTTACAAAGAAACAATGAGAGTATATACATATATATATATATATATATATATATATATATATATATATATATATCCCTAATATGCAGGGGAATCTAGAAGATTTAGGATTTTTGCTTGGAAATGTTCACATAGATATTTTTATACCGCAAGTACATTCCAGAGAATCTTTTTTCAGGTAGACAGCAAATGTTGGAGGTGTGACAGGGAAGAAAGAGATAATTGGGAACATATTTTCTGGGAGTGTGGTGACTTAGTGGACTTTAAGTATTCCCTGTGGGATGCACAGTCAGAGATGCTGGATGGACAGATTGGTGTGACGAGGGAGATGATTTTTCTGAGCTTTGATACAGAATCCGAATTGTCTAGACATGGTAAGGCCTTGCTGGTTCTTATTATGGTAGCTGCCAAAAAAGCAATTACTAGAAAATGGAAATCAAAATCTAAACCAACTATACAAGAAGTAGTAAATATAGTAACAGAGATAAAAACAACTGGAATTGAGATCTTTAGAAAAGGATAGAAATAAACTAGATAGGAAAGATGGGAATTCTGGGAACAATACATACAGGGAAGGAATGAGGTTTAAAAGAAGTCATGACTTAAATGAGCTATGTAATGTTTGAAAATTATTGGGGAGATTATAAGTGATGTATAATGTTTGCAACTGGGAATATGTTAATATGGTTTGTGATGTAACATGCTTGCAACTAGGATTGTGTCACTGTGCATTGTTTTCATTTATATAAATGTATGATTGCTTATGTAGTAAGTGATGGTTTAATAAAGATTATTCTTGTTTAAAAAAATGGGGCAGGAATTGAATAATTTATTTATTTCACATTTGTTAACTGGGTTGGTCCATCTGAGCACAGGCCCATTTTTCAGTGGAGAACCAAGGAGAAAACCTCCAAGAAAGATAATTACAATTTTATAGCAATATGTTTCACAAAAGTAACAAAGACAAATTTACAGTATTTATACATAGTAAGATAGTATGATTTTGTAAAAAAGAAAAAGACTCATAATAATAAACAAGTAATAATAATGAAGTAAGCATAGATTTCCATACAGATTATATACAGAATATATAGTTCAGGACTGCCGTGGTGGTGCTGCACTAGCGTTGTCGCCTCACAGTTAGACGTTGCCCATTTGATTCTCAGTTAGAGCGTCTTCTGTGTGGCAACATGCGTGAATGGGCGTTCCTTCGTTGAAGGTTGTGCGTTAGGCCCGGCAAGCCAGCACATAAAAATCTACAGCCAATCATTAGCGGAACGGAGTTCTGCTGTGGTGACCCCTAACCAGGAAAAGCTGAAAGACACAACAACAACAACAACCTAAATAGAGCAGAGCCAGCAAACTTACTGTTCAAAGTGGGAGATGCAGGTGATAGAAACAGAATTAGGTAGGGTCATGGCAGGGGCATAACCAAGTATTCAGCAGAAAGTTCTTCAGTTCTTTTTTGAAGAGGTTAGTGTGAGTAATGCAACAAAAATTGTCCGGGAGGTTTTTCTAGAATTGTGTTATGGAGGATTTCTATAAAAGATTGCCAATGTTCATTTTGGATCTATAAGTTTGGAGAATGAATTTGTCAGTACTGCATGAAGGATGGGAAGGGGTATAGTAAGTGACTAGATTGGAGAGAGAGGGGCAAGCAGTTGGTTTATTGAGAAGGAAGTGGGTTATATGGAGTTGAGATAATTTGAGATGATGGGGATGTTGAATCCAGTGTAGCTTATTAAGAGCAAGGCAATGGTGGGTGGAATTAGCTAGGCTGGCTGCAAATTTTGCGATTTTGTTATAAGTTTGCTCCAGTTTGGAGAGCAGGCAGGACTGAAGGTTAGTAAGAACTTGTGCTCCATAGAGGAGGCTGGGAAGTAGATAAGCTTAGGCCAGGGATAGTCTGGAATCAGAAGATAGAAATGTTTTGTTGCGATATAAAAATCCAAGTTTTTGATTAGCTTTCTTAATTGATTGCTGGATGTGTAAGTCAAATTTTAGTTGGTTGTCAATTGCCATTCCTAGTAATTTTGTGTGATAATGGTTTTATTTAGGGAAGAAATATAGAAGGAGAGCTGAAGGTGATCACTGGCCTTGGGGAGAAAGAGAAGGAATTTTGTTTTTTTTTTTTTTTGGATTCAAAATAAGCTGATTTTCATTTAGCCAGCTTTCAACTGAGAGGAAAGATTGTTGTGTAAGTGTCTGGAGTTGTGAGATTGAGTTTGAGGATGTGATCAGAGTAGAGTTGCCCACATATTGTATGAGGGTTGAGTGGGGAGTAGAAGAATGGAGGTCATTGGTAAAGATGTTAAAAAGAAGGGGACCTAGGATAAAGCCCCGTGGTACACCAGTATGTATGGGTAGAAAAGTAGGACAAGAAGACTGCCATTTGACTGATTGTAGTCTGTCTGTGAGATAGTTGGAGAACCAAGAGAAAACTGAGGTGGAAAATTTTAAGTCAGCCAGTTTGTTTAGTAGTTTGTAGTGAGATACCGTGTCAAATGCTTTCAAAGGGTCTAAGAACAGACATGGGACCAGTTTGTTATTATCGCTAGCTTCTGCAATAGTGTCAGTAAAGGATAGATGGGATGTAGAGGTACTGTAATATGGTCAAAATTCATGTTGGGTAGGAGTGAGGAGGTTATTGTGGATGAGGAATTTCAATATCTGGTTATGTATGCATTTTTCGAGAATTTTAATTAGAGGTGATAGTATAGCAATGGGTCTATAATTGGAGGGGTCAGTGGAGTTGCCACCTTTATGAAGGGGAATCACATAGAAAGACTTCCAGATGGGTACAGTAGCTTCTTTAATAGATATATTAATAAGTATTGAGACTGGATAGGCAATAGTGTTAGCCACTAGTTTCAGAAAGTTGGGGGAGTAGATTATCAGCAGAGGGAGAGCAAGGTTTAAGTTTTAGAAGGAGAGACTTTATGTAGGAAGTTGAGATAGGGTTGAGAAAGAAACACATTTCATTATTTATGATTTGAGGTAGTGTTTTGGGGGAGGGGATGTGGTTGGCATTTGTTAATTTGTTAATGGTAGCTATAAAAAACTGGTTAAGGAGAGAGGCAGTGTCTTGGTCTGCAGGGTTAGCGTAAGGGCTGGGAGTTTGTGGTTTACCAAGGTAAAGGATTAAGTTAATATTTCTCCAGATGTTTTGGGGGTTGGATTGATGACTGGATAGTGCCTTGAGGTAAAATGTTTTTTTTTTCATTATCATATATTTGTTTTTGGTGAGATTTCTTATTTCTTTAAATAATTGGTGGTGAGTGGGGGATTTGTTTTTTTGCCAAGTTTTCTAGGCAGAATCTCTTTTGTGCATTAGTGTACGAGGATCTTTACTGAGCCAGGGGGCATAGTTTGATTTTATTCTTATTATGTTATGTTGCTTAGGTTATATGATATATAGCAATACATGTGAAATATAATGTTTGTAAACATGAACTTGTTAATACAGCTTAATTACTTTTATATAAATGTAAATTTGCTTGTGTCACAAGTGATAAGTCAATAATGGTATAAAAAAGGGAAGGAAGTTAAGAATTAAGCCTGTCATGGGGGAATACTCCAGAGAAATATGGGGAAATTTAGTTTTGACCATTTTCATCACAGAAATTCTAGAAAGTAAACAATGTAGTTCAGCTTATTAAAGTGATCATATCTCTCTTTCTATATACACACACACACACACACACACACACATATATATATATATATATATATATATATATATATATATATATATATATATATATATATATATATATATATATATATATATATATATATATGTATCTTGGTAGATAGATAGATATGCCTAATGGCTGGTGTTCTTCTCCGTGGCTTAATCTAGGGATAACATCTTTAATTTCATAGTAGAAAATCTTCAAGAACTTCGCACAAAAAACAACTTTTCATACTATATAAAATTAGTTTTTAATTCTAGCATGTTGAGCAACATAGTATGACCTATGGACAGACACTATTCAGGTTTCAATATTGTTGAATGTGTCTCAAGGACAGAGAGCTCATGAGAGGCAGATATTGTAATCAGTGAGTCTATGCTAGTGTAATCATGCATTGCTCTAACTGGTGAATGAATTAAATATGTTTGCTTTCCACTGTGCAATATAAACAGTGAGTAAATTATACTTATTCCTCATTGCTACTTTGTTGTCCACTATCATTCCTATTGATGTAGTATTCCTAGAGTCTAGAAAGAAATGCATGGGTTACAATGAAAATCAAGTAACCATAAGATATCAAGATGTATATGAAGAACTAGAAAATGTCACATCTGTATTTTTACTTTACAAATGGCCACAACTATTTCCATGTTTTGATACCAAAGAGAAATTATTTCTTTTGACTTACTACACTATAATATTTGTTATGAGTTATAATGAATCCATCAATACATCCTTCATCCTATCTCTGAGCCCATCTGTAGAATCTAAATATAGTTCTCTGGAAAGTTGTTTAAGGGTATGTGTCAAGGAGTTACAGAAAAAAAACTCCTGACTGTGAATAACTCTGATATATATATAGAAAATATTCAAGACAAAAAATGTCTACTATTTCTTGCTGAAATTCTTGTTAAATATAAAAAATACAGTTGAATACTTCACTCAATATTTTATTTATTTATTTTGTATAATATATATATATATATATATATATATATATATATATATATATATATATACATATATGTGCATTTCTTACATTTTTGGCCCAGTACCCCCTTGGTGAACACCTTAGCCTTTCTATGAGCCCATTATTTATTTTGTGTGAAAGTCAGAAGAACCATAGGCCAGGTTTATAAAGGTTACCACAAAGTGCTTACTATGTGTGCAGTTAGTGTAACCTTTATGAGTGAATAGACAGCATAAGCATTGTGGTAGGGATGTTTTACAATCCAGAATGTGTGTTGTAACCTTTATAAATCTGGCCTTGTGAGTCAGATCTATCAACCACAAGCTGGAATGTAAGTGTACTTACATTAGGCAGTACCTTCTGCATACATCTGTAATGTTCTAGGAGATGGCTTGCACAGAACTTTGTGATATATTTCTACTGCTGAATGTGTAATGTAATCAGTTAAACTTTCCCTTTTGTATGTTGCACACCAAGTGTGATTCTTTGTCTCCATGGAGGATTCAGACATAGATATCATGCCTGGACAAACACTTTGCAAATATGCTCCTGAAAAGAGACAAGCAAGTAATGCATTGATATTGTTCTCCTATCCTTATAAAATCAGGTTATCTGGGTCATGGTCAGAGCTTTATTCCACTATGTCCATGCAGCAGGTCTCTGTATGCATTTCTGAATCATTAGCTTAATTTTCAGTGCACATCAAGGAATTTCTCACTTTTAAAGTTTCATAAACTTGCCATTGTCAAGATGACAATGAAAGTTTTCATTTACCTAACCTTTTCCAAACCTTCCTCATGTGGGAACAAAAAAGGATGTAATATATAATCTAGTCCTATTTATTCAGTGCCCCGTTTTCCTTTCATAAATCAAGAAATGATAAGGCCATCTATTTTTTTCTCACAAAGCCACCTCTTCTTGTTTCTTTCTTTATTTCTATTTCTTTCACCTTTAATTACTTACGTGTGATTCCCTTCTGTAATGAATGAAGACAGGGACAAATGAACCACCTTAGGAAATAACCATTATAAAATTCTCTTCACACTACAGAGATAAATTCCATTCACACATAGTGCACCCTCTCTGGCTGTTCTGTAAAGCTCTGCACCATAAGAAGCATAGTTATGTCAATAATGGAAATAGCAGGAAAGACATAGAACACCCTACCTGCATTAATTAAACACTTTTACCACTAAATGTATGCCTGAAACTGAAAACTAAGCCAGGATCAGTCATAAATGAAATGTTATAATATGGAGTCTGTTTAAGCTGATCTGTCTCCATAATGTAAAATAATACAATTCCAGGCAATTGCATACCCATAAATCAGACCAGTGTCATATGCAATGCCATGGAAAGACTTATCAGGGAACTAATCAATAAGGACACAGGAAATTTCCAAACACTGTTCCCATCTCAGTTTGGATTCATTAAGGGCAGGTCATACTTCAACTTGATGAACTTTTATGAAAAAGGTCACCAAAGGAATGTATGAAGGTAAAACAGTACACACTACATAGCTTGACCTGCCCAACATTTTCGGCACAGTTTCCCACTCAGGCATAGTAGAAAAGATAAATAAACTGGGATTAAATCCCTGGATCACCCACTGGATTGCCAACTGGCACATAGATAGGATGCAGAAAATAAAAATAGGGGAAGCTACCGCCACAAATATAGCAATAACAAGTGAATCCCCCCCCCCCCCCAAGATTCAGTGTTGGGACTTCTCCTGTTTGTCATCTTCTTCTCTGATTTAAAAGACAATATCAAAAGGTTCTGGCTGCCTAGGTTTGCAGATAACTGCAAGCTAGGAGCAGTCATTGAATTGCCAAATGGCTTGGCCATCAGTAAGGTTTGGCTCAAATAAATAACTGGTGCCAAAATCATGGACTGAAACTAAATTCCAAAAACATAATGCATTACTGTATCCCTTGGGAAGTCATCTATCCTGGGGATCAACCACATTGACAATGTACACGTAAGAATTGACTCAGTTATTCAGGATTTGGAAACTTATGTGGACAGTAACCTAACATTCTACCAATTTGTCCAGTGCCATAAGAAAATAATTCTGTATTGAACAGCTTATAAACAAAGGAACAGTGTCTAGAGCTAATGATATCACTGGCATCCTGTACTCAGCCTTCATTAGGTCAGTAACTCAGTATAATGCCTCCTTTGGCATGTATCTGTTCAGGCACATCCAACAGCTAGAACACCCACAGAGATACCTTATTAAAAGGATACAAGGCCTAAACAATATATATTCTGGATGGACTTGTTCATAATCCTGTCACTGTACTCTGTATCTTACAGACTGCTAAGAGTTGACGTGTACCTGGCATCAAAGGCATCCATCGACAAAATAGTGATAGACCCACTTCACATTAGTATGTCAAATGGCATCAGAAATACTTGATCTATGGATCTAAATTAAACTTCTTCTGCAACATCAACAGAACAGTTTTGAGGGATAGGTATATCTTGCAGAGGATACCACTGCTGTGGAACAGACTCCACATCCATATAAAACAAGGCTCATCCTTGTCCATATACAATCACAACTTGGATCTATGGATAGGCATTAGAAAATTTACTTCAGGCCTGCCCCTTTCTACTAATGGACAGAGGGTTCTCCTAAATACTTTATGCCATGCATGTGTCCATTTAAACTGAATATGGTATGATCTCAGTTATTCCTTCTAGGAGTAATATATGGATGGATAAGACCAATATTAACACCAAATAGGATAGGGTAATTCAAGCATTAAAAGGGAAAATGTCTATGCTTAAAATGGCCCACAAGGGCAGCAAGATTAGTACTTGCCTATGAACCTATATTACATTCTATACTGGAGTTTCTGAAGAACTACAAATACATCTTGCAGTTTTAGGTGACATGTAGATGAATATCTTAATAAAAGCCAGTAGATGATAAAAACCCGACTGGTCTGGTATTCGGTAATACAGGTTAAACGCAGCTTCCCAACAAAACACTTTAATAGACACAAAACATCAAGATTCACGACAGAAACATAATCCACTACAAAAATCACTGTTGTTAAGCGCTTTCATCCGCCAAAGGCAGACTTCATCAGACGATGTTCTTAACAAGACAAACACAGAGAAAACATCATGTATGCATTTACATACTCAAGCTAATCAATACAGTATAGTGCACTGACTAATCTTACCATCCATCAGACATTACTATAACCACATTAGCCAGAGGAGTGGGTTGGACACAGACATTATCATTTGAGCAGTTGGGGGGTACAGTGGCATGGTACACCAATGATGGCAATGATGAAAAGGTCATGAGTGACACCTGTGGTGAACATAAACGTGGCTAGATGATTGCAACATGCCAGGGATTGTGTCTTCAGGTGATGTTGTGGAGTTTCCAGTCTTGTGGTGTCATCTAGAATCTAGAGGCATGTAGTTCAAGGAAAGGGGTGGTGTGTTTGACACATATATGGGAATGTTGCTGCTGTCTCTGCTATATGAAACTGGCAGGTGGCTGGCCATTGCTATGTCCTGTTAAGCCAGGAGTTGTATAATTCATGGGTACATCTAGTGGAGAGTGATCTGCTGCCACACTGCATGACCCCAAGAGGGATGCCTGGGGGGGGGGGTGCCTACAGTGGAGCTGGAAGAACATCATCTATGTCCATGTGACCATCCATGGCCAGGGGTGAGAGAAAGATGTGTGTTATCTACATTCATATGATCATTTATAGTGAGTCAGAAAAGTGATGGTGGACCCAAATGAGTATTGTCCACAACCATGTGATTTTCTAAATCTAGGGGTAGAGGCTACAGTGGACCAAACTATCCATGGAAAGCAACTGTACACTCCTGAAGTGAGAAACTGCCCTCTAATAGAGCTATCCCTCCTCTCACTAACATGGACTTATAAGGACCCACTAATGGCTGCCAAGTGAGCTGCTATTGCCTGCATTTCATGTACACTTTGGAGGTAGTTATGCAGGACACATAGCACACTGAGCATCTTAGACATGGTTAAAGTATTACAAACAAATTCCAATGCATAGTTCATCACCAGTAACTGGGAAAAAAGAAAAAGCAAACAAGTACATATACACAATGAGACTGAAAAATCCAAGGAAACCAAAAAAAAAAAAAAAAAAACGGGGTCAATAAGCCACATCACCAATTTTAATGACAAACAATTGCTTCTTTCCATGAATAATTAAACACAAAGTTCATGCTTCAATTATCATCCACTTACGTATGTATTACAGCATAGCACAGCTGCTGGTTGATGCACAGGGTAAGATCCATTTTATGAAATAAGCAGGGTGCAGATGGGCACCACTGCTCCTTTCTCCAATTATATCTATGCACATCCTGAAAATTGCTAGCTGCATTTTTGGTGTCTGTGCATCATGGAAGACACTATCATGAACACATGGACTGAATATCCTTTACAAAACACAGGTGATACACAAGGTCCATCCTGAGTGTTTGCAGCCCTCTCAGTGATGGATGAGATGAGTGCACTCCCTTTTATTAGCTGCCAATCATTAGCGGACCGGAGTTCCGCTGTGGTGACCCCTAACCAGGAAAATCCGAAAGACAAATAACAACAATAATATGCCACTGTGTTCTCTGTTTGTACTATCTGCACATTGCCATGACTGCTAGCCTAGGTACAGATTTGTTCACCTCAGGCTTGTGCAGACCTCTGTTGCCAAATCCTCTCTCAGTGGAACCTGTCAAAGTATGAAGATGATTTACTAGTGTTGAAGCCATATGTGTGATCCCATCCCACAGTGCATTAAACAGACAGCTACTTGTCAAGAATATACAGACCTCATGAGCACATACATTCCAGAGTGTTCCTGTGTTCCTATAGCGTCCATATTACCCAATCGAATGCTTAGGTTAGCGAATACCTAAACGTCAAATTGGTAATATCAAAAAATTAAAACAGCGAACAATCAGTTTAATGTAGGGAATGAATTCCCACGGCCAGAAAAAAAAAATTAAACTAAAATGAAGTGGGGGTCTTCGCCCCCACACCCCCCTAACTAAATATACTAACTCCAAGATCACTCTACAGTGGGAAAAGGGGCAAAATCTGCATAAAGGCCAAGAGAATTCTTTCCCTGCATTAAATCGGCCATTCACGTTTTTTTGCTTTCACTATTACCAGATCGACGTTTAGGTATTCGCTAACCTAAACATTCGATCAGGTAATAGGAACCCTTCCTATATGTCCATTGTGGGCTCAATGCTCTTTGGTGCTAGAAATGCAATATGGCACATGTGAGCACACTGTGCAGAGGTTCTAAGCAATGTCTACTTGCCCTGGCATGTCACACAACTCACCTGGTGCATTTCCCACAGGCATGTGGACATTTGTCACCTGTGCAATAAGTATTTACTTTTGCAGACTGATGTCCCAGGATGATATTAATGCAAATGTTCATGCATGAGTATACCAACTGGATGTGCTACCAATATTGTGCATTACTCCTATTGGCCACTACTTACCCATGGCATCCCCAGCAGCCTGTCTGTGAGCCCTATCCAGCCCAACTGCATCATCTAATCTGCACCTGAAATTAGTATCCTGTTAGTCTCTTTACTGGGTCAGTGATAGGTTGCTCAATCTCTGTTGGCTAGCAATGTCTTATAGGAGCCGATGAAGTGGCCAACCTGTCTCTGACTGTATTTTTTGCCTTCATTTTGCATGGGGGATCATGTGGGTAACCCTGCAGTTCTCCTGCAACACTGCCTGGTTTTACTGTCCCAAATGATTTTTTTTTTCTGCAACATTTCTAACACATCTGGTTCCTGTAAGCATTGTCTTCCTTGTCTTCCCTGGGATTCTTCTGCAGTAGTGTGTAGGGCCTGTAGCAAATTGACAGTCTCCTGTGGGGTGTAGTTTTTCATTGACTGACATATGTTTGGGACCATATCATCTCCAGTACATAAGGAGCAGTGTCATAACATCCATGTTGGACAAAAACCCACCTCCTCTCTGCCCTCATAACTGCTTTGGTGGGTACTGCCTTATACAATACAATGACAAACCTGCTGTTACACTTTGTGAGGCATTGCTACCTGCAGGCATGTGATCTGGACACAACTGTCCCTGGTGACAGACAAAGTATTGTATAATCCCATTTCAATGCAGGCACATAATCCCCTTTCATGTGAATATCCAACATTGACTACTTATGCTCTGCCTGGATCTTCACCTTCAACAGGTATGGAAGCTGGTCCTGCCTGCTTCTTCTGTCAGTTCAAAGGACTACAACCTTTCATGTACATACAATGAGGCATAGATGGATGTCCAAGCTGGTCCTGCCTGCTTCTTCTGTCAGTTCAAAGGACTACAACCTTTCATGTACATACAATGAGGCATAGATGGATATCCACCCCAGAAAAAGAATTTGGTTATCTGTACCCATACTGTTTTGGACACAACCACCCCACATATCACTGGCAGGGCCATTGTAGTGCTAGCACACAACAGTCTCCAAAGTGCAACAACTATGTAAGACAGGCAGCCTTAGACCCTGGATCTGTCCCTGTAATGTGATGCACGTTACTGGTACTCTTGTGTGCTGTCACTCTCCTATATGATGTTTTTCTTTAATCACTATCCTTTGTGTTCAGTAATCAATAACTGACTGTGTATTTGACTGTTACAATATGGCAACCCTACTTTCCACCTCAGTGTAGAGAAGACTGCCTTCCAGTTGCACCTTAGTAATGTTTACTAACCCTAACCCTGCCCCTGACCTTAACCATGCAGTTTACCTTAAAAAGCCTTTCACATAACACTGCTGTTACTAGATAAGACAGCTCAGACACTCACCACATACACAGACCCCCCCCCTCACACACACACATATTAAAACCTATCCTCTACCCTAACTTTTACTGTAACACTAAAGCACACACTCACATCCACATGCACACAAAAACTCTCCCCTTTAATAACTCTTACTCCATCTCTAAAACACAAGCTCACACACACACTTAATCTATCCCCTAACCTAACTCTTACCCTATCCCTAAAACAGACACACCTGCACACAAACTCCCAGCCCTACCACACAGACTCAATTTCTGTCAGACTTTGCCAACTATCTTAGAATTCCCCCCAAATGCCTTTTGCACAAACAGCTTTTCAGACAAAATGAGCTACAGTTCACTTCAGTTGAACAGATTAGTGCTGAACATGTAAATTTTAACACACACACACACAACATGCACATACGTGTGCACACATACACACATTTACTTTTATGCTGAATGTGTGCTACATTCATTGAATGCCAGTTTTTGGTTGACAGTTGTTCATAAGCAGGGTATATCAAGAGGAGAACTGGTAAAATTCATACTGAATTTACGGAAGTGGGAATGAGTCTGAATACTGAAACTTTCATTATAAAGCTGCCTTGGGGCTGATTGATTGTGTGCATTTGTGTGTATTTGTGTGTGTGTGTGTGTGTGTGTGTGTGTGTGTGTGTGTGTGTGTGTGTGTGTGCGCGCGCATATGTGTACGTGTGTGTGCAAATGTATACATGTGTGTGTGTGTGTGTGTGTGTGTGTGTGTGTGTGTGTGTGCATGTGTCTGTATATCTAATTATATGTAATATCACATCAGTACAGTAGTACAGTACATTTAGTAATAGTCCTTTAGGTTACCAGATCCCAATTATCCCACAAGATAGAGTCACGTTTTATCATACTTGGCCTAGCAAAGTGAGTACATTCTTTCTAATAAACTGCTACAGACATTAACACTCAGAAAGCCAAGAAGAATTGTAAGTATTTAAACCAGCTGCCACAAAAGCGATCATATACCATATGCCTAGAGATGGGTATATTCATTCAGAAGCAATGTGTCTGAAGAAGTAACTTGGTTATGAAAGCGTTTACACAATAAACGTATTTTAGCCTTTTTACTTCTGTGCCTGTCTCCATATACGTGGGATTTGTTGTTTTGAACTGGAAGCTTGTTCCAGAGAAGTGGCAGTCTATGGGAGATGTGCCTAACTCCCCAACATGACCTGTTCATGTCCAAGTAAAAAAAAAACCTGTGCTATGCACTTTTTGCAAACTAGGAGGCAGAAGAAAGCTGCACAAGGGAATCAGATACCTGTGTGTTAGGCATAGTGTCTTGGCATATAAACAAATAAAACAGCCCATATATGATAAAATCCTAAGAGTAAAGCTGTCACCTTACATCAAGTGAACTGTATTATGAGAAATGTCCCTTTGTGGCAAAAAAAAAGGATTATGTTTTTCACCTAACATTCTTCGCCAATACTATCCAATAGCCATTACAACATTTTAATAAAATTAAAGTCTTTTTGCAAATAAATGAACTAAAATGCATCACTGAAGCAGTGATGCTCCCTTTTGCCCTACATAGCAATCATAATTTAACGTAGAAGTGCTATTTTCTTCCCATTAATAATCCCACAAGAAAGTGGGTCCCTTGGGGTATTATGAGAAATGCATTTCACTTATGCTCACTCATTGCACAGCAGAATGTGAAGATACTAAGAATACTTTAATAGCAATGTTTGCATTAAGGACAGCGTTAATCCTCAGTTTTCCCCAAGTTAGTCATAAATTATTACAAGAGTCAAATTTGTCATTTGAAATTTTGGGCTTGATGTTACAAGTAGCAATAAAGCATAACTTATATGTCATTAAGGGTAATACTAGCTGGGCTAGAGCTGAAATTATGAAGAATCTAGGAAAAAAGGACAACAGTGAAAGGCAAAAAAAATCAGGCTTTCAATGCATTACTTTCCGTATTAGTTTCCATTTATATTTAGATTAATGGATGCCTTATTTAACTGTTATTTCAGTAAATATTATTTACACTTGGGCAGCCAGTCAAAAACCACACCTACAGCAGTTAAGCTTGTCATGTGATGTTCCATGCGTATGAAACTCAATTACGAAATTACATGGCTAAAAACTGTTTTTTTTTATTTATTGTCCAAATCCTCTGACATATAGGTTTGTTAAATTTAATGCTATGTGAATGCTAACTCAATATATACCAGTATTTATCTAATTTCTACAATTCTCAGAGTACAAGACCTAATTAATTAAATCAGCCCTCCTGTTCATCTGGCAACAGTGAGATGGATAGGTAGACATGCATTTTACTAGGCAGGGGGACTAAGGATGATGTTACATGCAAATCAGGGACAATGGATGAAACAATGATCCAGAAGATAGCAGTGGTAATTTTAACTCTTGACACCAAGAACACTTTTGTGGCTTACATGGCCACACCTATTTTAAAGAGTTAAGAAAATGAGAAACTGAAATTAGCCAGTGAATTTTCTACTGTTCTTCAGGGAGTTTATGAAGACTCATAAACTTGCATCAAATGGAGAGTGCAGGACTTGCCCAACCTAGATACATGCGGTAGAGAGAAAGATTCCTTCTGTCCCCTCAGTGGTGTGCTTAGCCCGTGGATGCCCTAAAGTTTTACATCTGTACTTATAAACTAAAAATGAGCTATGAAACATTTGCAAGAAAACAGTATAAAGTATTGTACAGCCTCATCAAATGCTAAGTCCTTCGGAAGATCTCACTTTATAAAGTGTAGGACATATTCAAAACTGAATTTCTTCACATTTCTTGAACAGCAGAACTACTTTGTTCTTTGGGTCTTGCTATGGCACTAGAATGCAAAACTATAAAGATGACTACAGTGATAGGCATCACAACATCTGTGATATTGTCAGGAGCAGATATAAAGATCAGTTCTATTGCAATCTCATGACAAGAAACATTATCAATACTTATAGTAAGAGAAATAAGAGGTAGCAGTCCAAAATGTGTATATATTCATGAGTATTTATTTATTTTACATTTAGTTACCGGGAAAGTCCGACTGGACATAAGTTCTTTTTCAGCAGAAGCCCGGGGAGAAAAGCTCCACATTTAACATGTATAATAGTGACCATGTACACAGTTACAGAGCTATAACTTATACAAATTACATCAAATAAAACAAGAATGACAACAGAAAAACCCTTACATCAAATAGTGCTAAGATGCATTATACAGATTACATTAAATAAAATTAGGGTGTCAACAGAATAATAAAAACAACTACATCAAATTAAGCTAGGATGCCATTATCTTTTCATTACCAGAGGGAACAGATGTTAACAGAAGATGGAGTTATACTAAGAACCTTCAAATGCTTCAAAGGCTGGTTATGTTCCAATGCCTATCTCTGTGGCATAGAGGGATACCACCCTAACTACAACTCGGATGACATACGTTTGTCCATAGAAGCTTAGGAATTGTAAGAACTGGACTGTGGAAACTGGGAATGAGTAACCTATGCCAAACTGCCAGCCCTGAGGGTGGAGTTAGTGGTGCTGTTTGGCTGATCTGCGCCTTTACAAATGAAGGCTTGTTTTCAACCAATGGCTATAGGATAGGGGACGTGAGCTTTGTAAATCTCAAGGCTTTGACAGCAGCCTTGAAGGGGCATATTTGTGAGAATGCAGACCCATCAAGGTGTGACAGGGAACACTCTACTGGAATGACATAAGTGACCATCTCAGATATCACTGCTGAAGTTAGAGCCAAAACAGAAACAAACCTTGTGGCTGTCTGTATGATGACAGTGCCATAGATTGCTTTTACGTTTGTGAAAGGGAAATAATGGGAAATGGTAGCAGCTTGATGTCTAATACACAGAAAAGGATACTCCAAAAAATGTTCTGATGATTTATCATGATGAGTTCAGTTTTCTCACTGAATGTAAACCACTGTTAAACTGTGTGAATCAGGAGAATATTGATGCAAACAAACCTACGCAATAGGGGACTACATATCAGGTGAGGACTGGCTGAAGCTGAAATAGAGGGAAAAAAGAAGAGACCAAGCTCCCTTATGTTTCTTGTCAGCATGTGTAAAGCCATAATATCATAATATCATAGAAGAACACAATGCTATCAACCCAAGGGGCCTTTTTAAGCCAAGTCCTGCTTCCCAATAGATATTGATATGTATTGGTTCCAAAGGATTTTGTGGGGATATATATACTTGGACATGGGTGACAGAGCATTTATAAGCTTCCTGTCCCTAATAGAGTCATAGCTGATAGGCCTAGGGGTATAATTATGACTCTATCCACTGACCTAAGTTTCATTTGAAGAAGTGTAGAGATGAACTCTGCTTCATGTGAATGGAAAGCCTGTTCCAGAAAAAGCCTCCAAGACACATATGTGTGTCTCCAGCATGTCCTGTTTATGTTGCAGGCAAATTTTAGACTCCCTGATTGAGTGACCTTAATGCTGTCTGTTTTACAGATGTGCAGCAGGTCCACTAGGGCTGGACTGGTGGATGTTGTGCAAGCCAGGCATAGGTTGCCTCTCTGTAGTTTATAGGAGAGCAAATATAAAGGCAAAGCTTTGAGAACTTGTTTTCCACACCATGTTTTCTTTTTGTGAACAGTCTCTGAGGACACACCAGTTGTTGCATGTGCCTGGCCAGATACATACCAAAGTAGACATTGTACTCATTGATTGATCTTATGAGAGAAGAGTACAGAGGAATGATAACATGTTTGGATTTAAATGCCATACCTGTGTTTATCAGTTGTACAACATAGAATTATTTCATCAACAATGAATGAACACATTATGGTCAAATGCCAAATCTCTGTCTATATGCATTCCCAAATCCCTGAACACAGAGTCTACTCTTAGGGGTGTATTGCCAGTGTAGTAGTTTGATAGGGGGTCATCTAGGGTTACCACCTGTCCCACTTTGCAAAGGACAGTCCCTCTTTGGGCAGTTGTGTCTTGACAAAAAATATTAAAAATGGCAAATGTCCTGAAATTGTAGGACATAATTATTTCCTATATTTTATGTAATAGTTGCATAAAACAGTTATTCTGTATCTAAAATACCTAAATGTTATAAGAAACAGAATAAGGAACTAAAATGCTGCAAGAATAAGCTTTTATTTAGGCAAAAATGTTAATTTATATCCTTTGTACTGACCGTGGGTATGAGTCGGCCTGTAAAATCTGATGTTTGTACGGAAAATGTCCCACTTTGGCCATTTGAAAAGGTGGCAACCCTAGTGTCATCTTTCTGAAGGATATTCTGATGCACATTTTGGGACTGAGTTTTAGGTGATGACTCTGGCACCAGTTATTAGTCTATATAAGGCCTTCTTGGAAAATATTTGTGTCTTGCTAGGATTCAATGACTGCATGTAATTTGCAATCATCTGCAAATTTGGTCAGCCAGAGGCCCTTGATGGTAGTCTTGACCTCAGGGAAGTAGATGACAAACAGTAACAGCCCCATCACTGAGCTCTTAGTCATATCACTAGTAAGCAACCTTTTTGTGGAGGTAGACTCCCCTATTATTTCGGGTTTCTAATGCCATGATGGGAATGGACCCCATTCCTAAGTCAAAGTATGATTAAAGTTCATGAAATTAGCATTGTTTCAATCTTTGATGTTAGCCAGAAGTGCTCTACCCAGCATCCGCAATGTGCCCAGTAATGACTCCTTCTGCAATTTGTACAGGATTACATGTATTTAACATACATGCTATTACTACTACTGGAACTGTCTGTGTATCTTTCTTTCACATTGCTCTCTTTTTTGCCTGCAAATCCTGATATTTTATAACTTTGTGTCTCTCTGTGTGCAAGACACTATAGTCACTGTGTTTAGTGATTTCAATGATCAATGCTACTTTTGTCTTCTTTTCATGGTCTACTATATCTGGTTTTCTCATGTCTATATTTTGAACTGTGGTAATGGGTGATCCCATATAATGTCAATTTTATCATTTTCTACAATGTTTGTGGCTCATGTTTCCAGTGTTTTTCAGCTACTTCAATATTATAATGTTTGCACAATCCCCAATGCAGCAGTCTCACCACATTATTATGCCTTTCAGTATACAGCCCTTCTGACATTAGTATGTCAGAACCAGCAACAAGATGTGCGACAGTTTCCAGTTCTGTTTTACAAAACCTTCATTTGACCGTTTCTCCCGCATGTTCAATGGACTTTATAAACCAAGGTGTACTGTCTCTGGCTGCTAATATTAACCTTTCATCTTTTGGTTTGAATTCTCCTCTCCTTAACCGTTCCTGTATTCGATCCTGATGAACATTAGGTTGTTCCAGGAGTTTTCTATACTTGCAACTATAATTATGCATTTGCACATTTCTTGCCTTCTCATCTGACCCTTCACCTTATATTCTTTCCTTCCTTTTGTTTTTTTGGCACGTTCATTTTTTGCCTGATTTTTATCTACTTCTGGGTTGATTTTCATTCTTGTTTGACACTGATATGCTTCTGCTAGACTAAGAAGGGAAGTCATTTTTGATTTATTCTCCTCCACATTTTTAAAATGTTCACTATGTTTGGGTCTTGTAAGGTCAGCAGATATGTATGCAAGTATATTTATGCATTTTCCACATTTCTTGCCTTCTCATCTGACCGTTCACCATATATTCTTTCTTTTGTTTTTTTTGGCACATTCAGTTGCTGCCTGATTTTTATCTACTTCTGGTTTGATGTTCATTCCTGCTTGACACCAATGTGCTTCTGCTAGACTAAGACGGGAAGTCATCTTAAATGTATTCTCCTCATGTTTTAAAACTTTCACTACATTTGGGTCTTGTAAGGCCAGCAGATATGTATGCAGTCCTACAATTGCAGATCTATACATGTAATCAATTTCAAAGAGGCCCATACCGCCTTCGGAATGGGGAATATATAATCTTGTTATACACTGATTTTTATAAATCATTTGGTGAGCATGAAGCATCCTTTTTGTTTTCCTGTCTAATCTATCCAACACCTTTTGGAGCCAATCAATTCCTCAAAAACTGTATGTTAAGACAGGAAGATCAAATTGGTTTATAGCTCGGGTACTGTCTGTAAGCTAGTTGCATATCCAGTAGGTAATGTAGGAGATTATGCATAGTTTAGTGAACTTTTCAACAATGCTTACATGCAGTATTGTGTCATATACCTTGGTCGGGTTGAGGCAAGCAGTATGCACTATTTTGACCTTGTCCATTGATTTGGTGACCTTCTCAAAGAAGTCCACCAGGCTGAGTAGGCAAGACCTGCAGTTAACAAACCCATGCTGATTTGGGTTCAATGTTTGTAGGTTAACTATATTGCCATTTAAGATATTAATGATTATTCCCTCCATAACTTTGCATGTCAGGCTAGTCAGGCTTATGGGTTGATAATTCCTCGGGTCTATGGATAGCCCATCATTGTGCAGCGGCATAACCATTACAGCTAAGGCTTGTTTGGAGGCTGTGCTTAAATATTGATTTCAATGGGCCAGGTAGTTCAAGTTTCATGCTATTAAGGAGACCTAGCAATGCGGTATTCTTGGTTTGGTGAGTGCCTCAAGTAGCCCCTCTCTAGTGGTAGTTGGGAGAGTTATGGATGTGGGTATTTCCTAACGGGTATCTGGCAGGAGAGGGGGTAAAATTGGAGCTTAATGTGTCAGTGTGTCAGACAGGAAGTTTGCTATATATTTTGGTTCAATATAGGTGGTAACATTTACAAATAATTTAGTACATTACTGTGTATTGCCTTTGAGGTTACAGACATAGCTGAATAAAGCTTTGTGATTGCCTTTGGTTGTTTATGTCAATAAGGGATTTTTTGCCTTGCTGACTATAGCACTGAAAGAGCATATTAGTAAGAACACACACCTATCAAGGGAAATGCAGAAAACATGCCCACTGCAGTGACATGGGTGAAATCTCAGAGATCATTTCAATATCTCATGTATTTCCTAATTTTTACTGTGAATTTCTTCCTTTAATTGTACAACCTATTGATACTGGAATTCCATTAGGGTGGCTTTTTCTTTGTGAAAATTATCAATAACCTCAAGAGCATTCTACACAATCAGCACTCAACATGACACATACAGCCACATCACACAGTGTCTCAGCATCTAAGAACTTAAGGCACACTAAGACATAACCCAATATTTTGGTCATAGGTTTATAAATTTTTACTAAGTTAATTACCACCAGGATCTTTACAAGCCTAACCATGCAACCCAACCCAGTTTTGTCCCTGAGTACCTTGGACTACTACATACCTCTCAACCTGTTAGAGCAAGAAATCTGGGCAAATCCATAAAGTGGGACAAAGGCACAAAAACAGGGAACATTTTTGAATATTGCTCTTACAAACTTTAGAAAGTTGATAGAATAACAGGTTATACATTATCATGAATTTTCTGAAGGGTATGAAGTCTGAAACTAAAATGGCCTTCATTATTTTTTAACTTCAGTCTTTAATGATCTGCCACATTTGCCAGAAAATCACAATTTTATTTATGTATTTATTTATTTATTTAACATTTGTTAACTGGGAAAGTCTGACTTGGAACAAAGCCAATTTTCAGCGGCGGCCCCGGGAGAAATGCTCTAGATACATGTCATTGTAACATGGGGGAACCCGGAGCACCCGGAGGAAACTCACATGAACGCAGGGAGGACATGCAGACTCTGCACAGAAGGCACCCCAGCCGAGAATCGAACCAGAGAACCTTGTGCTGTGAGGCGAAAATGATCAAATACAGATCAAAATTATGAGGCAAAAATCTGGACATTTTGTGAAAATCTGTACAGTTGAGAGGTATGTGGTGGGGTATGTTAGTAATGAGATAACTAAGGGTTATGTGTGTGTGCGTGGGGGGTGGGGGTGGGGGGTGGTAATTGAGGATTGATTTACTTACTTTTGGCCTCTGCCCATCAGAGATATGGTGGCTAGACCAGGGCAGGGGTGAATTTGTGATTTCCCATCCAATGATCAAAGTTTCATATGAATTGGGTCAGGGATGAACTCTGATTCACATAGATTGGGAGCTTATTCAATAGCATGGTGATCATTTGAGACACATATTGGTTTCTATTGGATGTACTTTTATGTCACAGGCAAAGTTCAGATCCTTGGGTCTAGTGTTTATGGTGCTATTTGTTTTGTGTATGTGCAAGAGATCCATAAGAGCTGGATCTGAGAATACCTTACATGCCAGGCATAGATCACTTATGTTTGTGACCTTTAGAGCTTGTAGTGAAATCTTTTGTCTGGAGAGGCCTAGCTGTTTTCTTTGTGGCAGAAAGAATCAGTCTAGTTTGATCTAGGTAAGGGCATTCCTGCAACACTGTTATTTTTGATTGGATAATTGAGATGGTTTCTCTTTCTATGCCTTTAATAGCCAGTGTTTTAAGCCAATTGTACTTATTTGCTCAAGCTGTCCAAATCTGCAGTGCTCTGCTGTGATATTGGAAAAAGGTAAGTGCTTATTTTCAATTGTTTCTGCAGTTCTGTTTTACTGTATATCTGTCCAACTGATTTTTTTGTCCTACCCATCTGCCCAGGTGGTGTGGTGGTCTTACGTCTTGGTGGCTTTGAGTTGCCCGCCTCTTGTATAAAGTTGATACTGGACACTTCACCCAGTCACATTACATCAGCTCATTCTACTGTTTATAGTGAGAACTTAGTAAAGGCCCACCCCTTTAGCTTCTGAACCTTGAATTATCTCATTATCCTCTGTCTCTTTACTTTCTACTAACAAAAAAAAAAAAAAACTGTACCTCTTTCCACTTAATTTCAAATGCATTTAGTTTGCCATATTTATAACTGCTTGTTTGTTAGTAGCATCACTAAATTGATGACAGCATTCTACTGAGTCGCTGTTTTATTTGTGCTGTCTGTTACTGCTGTAATTTGTGAGCTACTGCTTCAAAACAATCTACTGATTAACTATATTTCGTTGCTATCTACTGCAATTCATTACTGTTTAACTGCATTTTACTGCATTTTGTTGCTGTTTTACTGTATTTTTACATACTGCAAGTTCCATTCTTTTGACTATAAGTGATTAATCTGTGCTTCATTGTGACTTTTTTCTTACTGAGTTCTTAACCTTAAAATTGAGTAGCATAGTCTAGATACAGGTCTGTAGCATCCAGAGCTTCAGCTGCACAGTTTTAACCCTTTTTGAGGTATTCCAGCTACAAGTTTTCCTTTAGTAGCACTTGTGTTATCATCCAGTAGTGCTACTCGTAGACCTTCCTCCCTTTATCCTCTTAGCTCTTTCAGTTTCTGACAAATATGGATGGATAATATCATATATTTTCTCCTGCCAGTCTGGTCGATATGGGCATCCTGAGACAGTGTAACAACCGCCTCATGTACATGGACAACCCTCTACTACTAGCGCCTAGGAACACAATTTGTGAGAGATGCAAATACATCAAGCACTTAGTGTCATTGCTCTCTCCCCCACAAACCAGTATTTCTGGCACTGAGAAGGTTAGCAACATGAACACCACACCTCAAACACCACCCACACCTACACAACACACTCCTACATATGCGGAGGCCCTCAACAAAAGCATACCCAAACAAAAGAGACCTCCAAGGCATAAATGCATGCAAACTCCACTGCCGACCACACCACACAACACACAAAGTCCACACACCTGTGTCTCACAGCCACTAAGGCCTAAACTTAAACCCAACATATTAGTCATAGGAGACTCCATTGTGAGACAGACAAATGTGTCCCTCACCAGGATGGATAAGGAGAAAGTTACAGTTAGTTGTTTGTTGGCTGCCAAAATCCATCATATCACCAGTGCACTCAAGTCTCTCAACAGGTACTGTTATGACTCTGTCATAGTGCATGTTGGAGTGAATGACTTGAGACGTACCTCCCTGGACTATATGAAGAGAGACATGATCGAACTCACTGAGTATGTGTCCCAATCACCCAGAATGATGCCTCAATGCAAACAGAAATGATTGACTTTAACAATTGGCTTAGTTTCTGGTGTCACTCAGAGGGGAATCCAGTACCTGACAGCCCGGGATGACATGATTGACAAGCCACGATGCTTTGCCAGAGATGGACTGCATCTGTCTCCCTTGGGATTCAGGCTCCTGGCAAAGGCTCTTGCCTCTCCCATAGTGCCTTTTTTAGGCAATGGCATGAGGTCAAAACTACCAACATGAAAATTTAATCAAAATGTAAATTAAAGGTCATACTGCTAAACACTAGCAGTCGAAATATGTAACTGCACTCATTGCAAGCATTCTTAACCCTGGAAGAAGCTGACATTTGTCCAGTCACAGAAACCTGGTTCAAAGCTGCAGAGAGCTCCCCAGCCATACCAGGTTACTTACCCAATTATTCATTCAGACCCCAAGCCATTGGCAGCAAAACAAAAGGAGGTGGAGTTACAATATATATAACAGACATACACATCTCTAGGCTGGTTAAACAGTATGATGCACAGGAAATACTCCAGGTACAGTTAATAATTTACAAGACCCCTATTCAAATCAGCTACAGGCCTCCAGCTATGACTCAAGATGCCCACTCCACCTCTCTGGACCTCTTCGAACCTATCAAGATTCAACCCTTTAACCTGATCCTGGGAAACTTTAACTATCTAACCATAGATTGGAAGAAATACTCATGCCAAAACACAAATGCCCAGAGATTCCTTGATTTTGTCAATGCAAATGCCTTTGACCAGTTGGTTGACACCCCCACAGGAGGTGAAAATATATTGGACTTGGTGTTAACCAACATGAGTAACCACTGCAGCATCCCTACAGTGTCATCATCCCTAGTAATATCCAAACACAAAGCTGTCACTTTCGAAAACACCATCTACCCGACCCCCCCCCCCCCTCGTTAGGGTCAAACAAAAAAACTTCTCCAAAGCTGATTACAGCCTCCTGAGGGAAGGTATAAACAGCTTTACAACCTCCTCACCCTCCACAGAAAATGGCAGATATGTCCAGACTTACACCAAAGTACTATATGAGCATTTATATAGCTGCATGGAATCAGGAATACCAGACAGGGCGAAATCCTTTTCCTCAAGGAAGAGTAAACCTATCTGGTGGACATCTACAATAAATAAACTCTATAATAAAAGGAAAAAAATTGCTGTCCAGGACCAAGAAGGAGCAAGTGTCTAATTGGAAGCAATCTCTCCTTATTCTGAACAAGCAAATAAGAGCACTAGTGAAATCCTCCAAAGCAAAATTCGAGTCCAAACTGGCCACATCTACTAATCACAGTCATAAGGCTTTCTTCACATATGTCCGCAATTTCAAGGGAAGCACCCAGATCTGCCCAGAATCGGTGGTCAAGGACACCACACACACAAACCCTGTAGATATAGCCAACCTGCTGACAGACAGGTTCAGTGAAAACTTCACTCCCCTGTCCACCATCAGTAAAACATCCCCAGTACCTGCCCCCCTCCCCTTATCTCTAGGGAGCAAGTCATCACTATACTCTCAAAGGCATAAATGCAGCCTCCATGGGACCCAATAGCATCCCAGGCTGCATTCTACATGAACTCAGGCAGGAACTTGCAGCAACATTAGGCACCCTATTCAACCAAAGTCTGAGTACTGGCTTTGTCCCAGCCGAGTGGAGGACAGCTACTGTCATCCCTTTGCACAAAGGTGGAGCGTCGACCGATCCAGGAAATTATACTTCTATTAGCTTAACTAGCCTGATCTGCAAGACCATCGAGCAGATTATCATGGAGCTCCTTAACAAGGACATTGGCAACCTCCAGACACTTGATCTGACACAGTTTGGTTTTGTCAAGGGGAGGTCAAGCCTGTTAAATTTGGTCATCTTCTTTGAGACAGTCACCAAGGTCATAGACAAGGGGAAGACAGTGCGCATCGCCTACCTTGATATGGCCAAGGTCTTCGATACTATTCCCCACTCAGGTATAATAGATAAACTCTCTCAACTAGGCATCAATCCATATGTTACCAGATGGGTAGCAAACTGGCTTACTGATAGAACCCACCTAGTCAAAATAGGGGAAGCCACCTCAAGTAGTAGACCCGTAACATGTGGTGTACCCCAGGGATCGGTCTTGTGTCCTCTGCTGTTGGGATAAACTTCTCAGAGGTGCAGGCCAAATCTAGTGGGCTATGGCTGACCAAGTTTGGAGATGACTGCAAGCTGGGTGCTGTCATCAATTTCCCTAGTGATGTGGACATCCTCCAAGAGGGTCTCACCCAGACAAATAACTGGTGCCAGAAACTTGGCCTCAAACTGAATGCTAAAAAATGCATTATCATCACTTTTGGGGAGAATGATGTCCCCACAAATTATCACATTGATAATAAGACACTAAGCACACAATCAGTCATGAGGGACTTGGGAACCCAGGTTGATAGCAAACTGACTTTTGACCACCATATTGCCTCCATTATACAGAAAGCTTTCTACATGGCCCACCTCATTAGTAAGGGTATCTCATCCAGGGACAAGGTGGTCATAACATCCCTGTATTCTTCCCTTATAAGACTGATTATTGAATACAATGCCCCTTTAGGCATGTACCTCTCAAAGCATATGCAGCAGCTGGAGAGACCACAGAGATTCCTCACCCGGAGAATCCAGGGCCTCAAACATATACACGACACAGATAGGCTAAAAGCCTTGTCCCTCTACTCAGTCTCCTACAGACTCCTTAGAAGTAACCTCTGTCTGGCATACAAAGTAATCTCAGATCCCGCCCTGATGGGACTGCTGCATATCTGCAAGTCAAGCTCCACTCGAGTAACCTGCCCACGAGACTTCAACCTGGTCTGTGGCATCAATAAGACTTGTTGGTGGGACAGATTTGTGTCCCAGTGACTCCCCCTTTTGTGGAAAAGATTCCCTCTCCATGTAAAGCAGAGTACCTCATTAAACCTTTTTAAGCGCAACCTGGATAACTGGATGGGGAACAGAAAATACACCCCTGGGTTTCCACCTATATCCCTGCTGGACAGTGGCAATTGGTGCTGATTTGTTGGAATATGGGCTAAATTCTTGGCTAGGCTTGCAAGGGCCTCAGGGCCAATAGCCTAGTAACTTACTGTGATCCTATGATCCTATAGCCTGGAGGAGACTGAATACAAAGATAGGGCCTTAAGGGGATATGTGTGGGACAACATATTCACAACTGTGGCAAGTGCCTGGTTAAGTACATGCCAAAATGTGGAATTGCACCCAAGGATGGGTCTGATAAGGGCTGAGTAGAGTGGTCATACCCTTGCTTATAAGTTGGACAACATAGAATGATTTTCTTATTATCTTTGGTGCATGTTGGTGGAAGGCCAGATTACAATCTATGTATGCTCCCAGATCCCTAATTATTGGATCAACTCATAATGGTGTTTTATCTATGGAGCAATTAACTTGGGTGGATGATTTTCCAAAGGGCACTCTAATGCATTTATTTGCATTGAGTTTTAATCTGTGGCTTTGAGATCAGTAATTTGTTTTAATTAGACTCTATTGTAAGATGTTGGTATAATGGGGGTAATCTATGATAGCTTCCAATTTACAGTCATATGCGATCTTGGTGAGCCAGGGGCCTTTGACATTAGCCTTGACTTTCAAGAAGAACATGCCAAACATAGAGCCTTGGGGCACTCTGCTGGTGACTAGTGTTCTGATAGAAATGGTCTCACACATCCTGACTTCTTGGGTCCTATCTGTGAGCCAGCCAGTAACCCAATGAGTTGTGTAGGGATTTATTCTTAGTTCTGACAATTTGTCAACAATAACAGAGTAGGGTATTGTATTGAAAGCCTTTGCCAGGTAAAGGTAGGCAGTATACACTACTTTTTTCCTCATTCATAGTCTTGGCAACCCTCTTGAAGATGCCTACCAGGCTGAGTAGACAAGACCTTCCCTTAAAAAAGCCAGGCTGAGTAGACAAGGCCTTCTATTAAAAAAGCCAAACTGGGATGGGTTCAGTGTCTGTAGGTTGCCAATGTCATTACTGATCATTTCCATGATAATCTGTTCCATGGTTTTGCATGTTAAACTTTTCAGACTGATGGGTATGTAGTTCCCGGGTGCAGCTGATGGTACACCCTTATGAGGAAGGATGACCATTGTGGCCCTTCATTCACCTGGCATGTTACCTGTTTTGAGACTGTAGTTGAAGTGTGCCTCAAGTGGTCCTACTAGGTCATGTTTTAGGCTATTTAGGAGGTAACCGGGGATATTGTTGGGACCCACTGAAGAAGTGTTTTTGGCTTTAGTGAGCACCACCAGGACCTGCTCCCTGTTGATAGTTGAAGGGGATATGCTATAAGGGTTTTCACAGGGGTTAGTTGGGTGTGAAGTTAGAACAAAATTTATCAGCCAGAAGATTCATTATGTCACCTTGGCTTCACTCTTTTTTTTTTTTTCTCCAAGTATTTTGGGTTCCTAATACCATGACAGGAATGGACCTCATTCCTAAGTCAAAATGCAATTAAAGTTTATGAAATTAGCATTGTTTCAGTCTTTGATGTCAGGCAGAAGTGCTCTTTGCAGCACTCACAAAGTGCCCAGTAATGACTCTTTCTGCAATTCATACAAAGTGACATATATTGGTAACAAATCTAAATACAACTGTAGATTCTTTTTATGAGATCCATTGTTCCTACTATTATCAGGACTATCTGGGTATCTTTCTTCGACATTGCTCGCATTTCTGCCTGTAGATCCTGATATTTTATGACTTTGGGTATCTCTGTACGCAAGACACTGTAGTCACTGGGTGTGGTGATTTCAATGGCAAATGCTACTTTTTTCTTCTTTTCATGGGCAACTATATCCAGTTCTCTAGCACCTATCTTTTAAACTGTTGGTAATGGGTGATCCCATGTGATGTAAACTTCATTTTCTATGATGCTTTGTGGTGCATGTTTCCAGTGTTTTTCCAGCCACTTTAGTACCATAATGTTTGCACAATCCTCAGTGCAAAAGTCTTGAAACATTATTATACCTTTCAGTATACAGTCCTTCTGCCATTAGTATGTCACAACCAGCAACGAGGTGTGGGACTGTTTCCAATTTGGTTTTACAAAACCTACATTTGTCTGTTTCTACCACATGTTCAATGGGTTTTGTAAACTAGCAAGTATGTAGCCCACTGTTTTGAGGTACCAATATTAACATTTCATCTCTTGGTTTGAATTTGCCTCTCCTTAACCATTCCTGTGTTTATTCCTGATCAACATGAGTTTTTTCCAGAAGTTTTCTATACCTGCAACTATATTTATGCATTTTCCACATTTCTTACCTTCTCATGTGGTCCTTCACCATATATTATTTCTTTTGTTTTTTGGCAAATTCAGTTGCTGCCTGAGATTTATCTACTTCTGGTTTGATTTCCATTCCTGCTTGATGGTGATATGCTTCTGCAAGATTAAGCAGAGAAATCATCTTAGATTTATTCTCCTCATGTTTCAAAACCTTCACTATGTTTGGTCTTGTGAGGTCAGTAAATATGTGTGGAGTCCCACGATTGCAGATCTGTAAATGTAATCATCTTCAAGGAAGCCCATCCCCCTTCGGAATGGGGAATGTAAAATCTTGGTATGCACTGATTTTTAATTTGGCCAGTGAAGGTTGTGCCATGTTCCACCAGTTCTTTACTCTGCTGAATGTTACCTTTAAGCTTCCTGACATAGCTGAAGAAGGCCTTGTGACTGTCCTTAGTCTGGGAGGCTATCCTGACCTCATAAATGGCCTTGTTGGACTCTATTAGACCACTTAGCTTCTTGTTTAGTTGAATCAGAGAGCTGTTGTATGTATGACAGTTGCTCTTTCTGATTTTGAATGACTGCTTTTTTTTGTTGTGTACCATGTTAAGGTAAAGATTCCACCAGTGGGGTTTATTTTTGGTGTTAGATCTGCACTTACTTCTGGTAGGTACAGCATCCTCAATGCAGCCATTTACAGCTTTGAACAGGGTTTATGTTAATAATTCTGCATAGGTAGTTTTGTGCCCAGGGCTTGGAGGAGCCATTAATTTTCACAAACTGTCTTTTATTAGGATGTAGTTAGCTTTAGAAAGTTCCTGTCTGTTAAGGGTTTAATAGAGTTTTCCAGGTTGATTTTTATTTTGAGGGAGACCGCTTTGTGGTCTGACCTCACCAATGAGGACACGATGTTGGGGGGGGGGGGGGGACTTGCAATGCTCTCCCATGTGGGAAAATACTAGGTCCATTACGTTTGATCCTCTGGTTGGATTGCACATTGTCTGGTCTGGGGTGTTTGTTTGATAAAGTCAAGGAAACATTGTTTCTGTGAGTTCGAGGCAGTGTACATTTCCCAGTGTATACAGCTGTAGTTAAAGTGTTCCATGAACATGGAAGGCCTCTAGTAGGTGTAGGTATGATCTGCAAGTTATGTGGGTCATAGAAGTTGACCTGTAGCTGGCCAGGACATGGTAAGGAACCTTATCTTTGGCGACTTTAAGGTGGATGAAAGTCTGGGCATAATCCTATTTAACCAACCTTTAGTTGTCTTTGTTGTTAAAATTGATCAAGACACCTCCACCTTTACCCTCATAGAAGGCTCCATTGTGAAACAAACAGATGTCCCACTCACCGGGATAAGTAAGGAGAGAGTCACAGTCAGTTGTCTATCAGGGGCCAAGATCCATCGGATTTCACACATATTTAGAGTGTTGAACCACAACTACAAGTACGACTGTCATAGTCCATGTGGGTGTAAATGACCCATGATGTACCTTCCTGGACAAGAGACATGACGGCACTCTCAGACTATGTGGCCCAGGTTTGTATGAACCCTGCACTGAACAGCATTGTACTATATCCAAGAATGATGCCCTAGTGTGAACAAAAAATGAGTGACCTTAACAATTTTCTTAGAGTTAGAGTATGATGTCATTTGAAGGGGGTAAAATACTTGTCAACCTGGGAGAGCGTAGTTGACAGACCACACTGCTTTGCCAAGGATGGTCTGCATCTCTCCCATCTGGGATTTTGAATATTGGCTAAAACCTTGTCCACCTTCATTCTGCCTTTTTTAGACATTGCCAACCTGATAAACCTGCCAAGGTAGCTGAACCAGCCAAGGAAAATCTGAAGCAGTTACTGTTCAATACCAAGACTCTAAACAAGAAACATGACTCCCTAAGCTCTCCTTACCCTGAAGAATGGTGAGGATCCTGTGCTTAATCCAGATCGATACATCTGTCTCTTTACAGGTGTTAATATGATTATACAGGGTTTCTGTGAATGATTTTGCTTAGTTAGTGATGTTCTCAGGGTTTAGGTGGGCTTGGAATTCTGCCAGGATGTCATTTAGAAGTTTGATTTAGAATAACTCCTAAAGGATTCAGAGTTGTCTGGTGTTCCTGGCTTTACCTTTACTTCAAAGTAGATAGCTTCATGGTCTGATCTGACCACCAAAGACACTACACTAAGGAGGGTGCAATTATCCATCATGTTTGTGAGGACCAAATCAAGGATACTTGTGCTCCTGGTGGTCATACAGGCTAACTGGTTCAAGGTGCTTACATTTACAAAGTCCAGGAATATCTGAGCCTGCATGTTAGGGGTCGTTTATGATTCCCAGTTTATACTGGGGTAGTTAAAAATTGCCTATGAGTATTGTGTTTGGTTAAATGGGAGAGTGTCTCTACTACATCTAAGTATGTATTATGGTTTTCCTGGGTTGTAGAGTAGGACCCTATTACTTGAAAGGGTATAACATGGGACTTTCTCTAAATAATATGGACATGGAGAAGCTCAAGTACATTATACTGATGGACCACCTTTGAGGTGTGCTTGTTTTTGAGGTAAATAGAGGCACCCACACCATTTGTCCCTTCCTGTGCAGTAGTTGCTCTAAATTTGTGGAAAGCATTGTAGCCCTATACTGCTGTTATGCTCTCAGAAACTTTAACTCATATCACAGCAACTGCACAGATGTCCACATTCTCCAGAGTTAAGCCAGCTTGCAGGGAGTCGGGTTTATGTTTAGACTCCTGGCATTGATCAGTAATAGTTTCAGATTTTACTTGGCTGGTTTAGCTATGCTGGCAGGTGTATCAGGTTAGTAATGTCTAAACAAGGCAGTATGGGGGGGGGGTGGATAAGGTTTTAGCCAATATTTGAAATCTCAGAGGGGTCAGGTGCAGACCATCCTTGGCAAAGCAGCATGGCTTGTCGATTATATGCTCTCAGGCTGATAGATATTGTATTGTGCACCCTTCAAATGACACCACACCTTACGCCATTTGTTAGTCAATTAATTTGTGTTTATAATTGTAGCATCGTCCTTGGAGAAGGTAGGGTGCCGCTCATTGTTAGGCTCATACTGTTTTGGGGCACATAGTCTGAGAGGTCCATCATGTCCCTTGTCATGTAGTCCAGGGAAGTACATCTTGGGCAACTTACACCCACATGGGCTATGACAGAGTCATACTGATACTTGTGGTTCAGGTTCCTAGGTACATGTGTATTTTGATGATTCTGGCCTCTGACAGACAGTTGAATGTGACTGTCTCCTTACTTAGCTTGGTGAGTGGGATATTTGTGTGTCTCATAATGGAGTCTCCTATGAGCAAAATATTGGGTTTTCTGGTGGTGCACTTTATGGCCTTAGAAGCTGAGACTTCATGAGATGTAGCTGTATGTGTCATGTTGGGTGCTGATTTTGTAAAATGCTCTTGTGGTTGCTGAGGGGGCTTTTTGTTTGTTCAGTGTCTGGGAGGTCTTTTTGGTTTATGAAGATTAACTTTAAGTGCCTCAGCATATGTGGGTCTATGTGTCTTTACAACATATGTGAAGTGGATGAAGTATGTGTTATTGGCAACCTGTTTGTCATTATAAGTACTTGTGTGTAAAAGCCTTGCCTCCAGTGACATTATGTAACTATATCTCTCACACACTGCTTAAGTTTGTTTAAGAATTAAGCGGTTGTCAGTAAACATGAGAAAATTGCTGTATTGCTTCAGGATGCCCATATTCACCACGCTGGCTGCAGAGATAGCAGGAAAGTGTATAACCATGAATGGATCCTTATTTTGTGTTCTACAAGAGGATGGTATGAAAAGACCTTACAGCTGGCTACCTTGGTAAGAGTATAGACTGCAATCAGGACTATCTAAGACCAAACTCATGGGTGGGGTGGGGTGCTCCTCAGTGCACAAACTACAGTGGATACAAAATTTCAATTCTATGTATTGACATTTATACATAGCACTGCTACCCACCACTGCATGATGAGTGAGTTTATAGAGACAGGGAAAACTGACCAAACAAAGCAAATAGCCATCTGGCCAATCAAGCAGTTGCATTAAAAGCCTTCCTGTGTGATTCCCAGCTCAGACAGACCACACTGTCTTATACTTTTACTAGAAGTGCAGTCCCAGGCCATCTTAATGTAAAAGACCATTGCAATTAGCCCAAAATGAATTCAAATAACCTAGCTAGAAACACATACTTTTAAAATTAATACAATGCAGAGAAACCAGCAACAGGATCATTGAAAAGCATTAGCACTTTACAATGACACCATGCAGAAAAATACAGTAAATAATTCATAAATACAGTAGCAGTATTCTTAAATATCTTATAGAAGTGCAAAAAATCAATGTAAAGTGCTTATCTTTGCAGGGATGGCACTGGATACAAGCCAAACAATCAGGAGCCACTGTGGAAATGAGCCGGAAGCATTGTCCCTGGGTGGGCTTCTGCCACTAACCATTTAGTTAATAGTTATATGCACTAGCTGATTGCACCACAGAGACATACCCAGATGGAAGAAAAACGGAGGTAGGAATGCTACATATAAGCCATGCTTCAGAAGCTGCCTTTATGCCACTGCAATTTATTTAACTTTGTATGTTGATGTTCCTTTTTCTTTTCTCTTGTTTTAGCTTAATATTTTTTTACCAATTTTCAAAAATAGAAAGGCTTTACCAATAAAAAATTAATATGGAACAAAGGATGCACTTCCCACACCACAGTTCCTCTGCTTCCATTATTGGGGTTTCTAAACTGTTAATAAAACTTCAGCACAATAATCAACACCATATACAGTTCATAAGATAACTGAAACAGCCACTAAGCAAGCAGTGAGATAGACTAGGATTCAGCCTGCTATATCAACTGCAGGATTCCTTTGCAGGAGTGTCTATCCATTTAATATTTCTTATAGCTGAACAGTTCACCTTCAGCACATCCTCCCATTCCTTAGGATTTGGGGCATCCATTCTTTGTCAATGCCAAAGCAGCAATATGAGGCCTGAGAATGACCCCATATGTATCAAATAAACATAATCCTTTGAGCTGCTCTGAAAAATGAGAGCCCCAAGAGACATTAGCAACATCACTGTCCAAACCTAAGCTAGTTTCCTTGTATCTTAAATTATTTGCCATATTTTGCAAGCAGGATCACAACAGATTTAATAAAATAATCTGCTGATCTATACCCATGAAACTGCTTTTCTCTATGTGGCATTACTATTTTAATAAAAGAAGTAAAAGCTATACGTCTGTGTATATGGATTTAAATCTTGCTGAGGAAGTTTGATAAAAAGTCATGGACATTTATAACCCCTAATTCTCAGTTACAGTCAGTTAGGTAACCATTGTTTCCTGTAATCAAATCTAGTGCCATTTAGGGAAAAACTATTAAAGATACTCAGCCATATAATATAGCTATTATTACTTTGATGTCAAAAACATCAAAGCTCTTCTCAAACCTGTTTGATAATGTCTTCAGTCATGTGGAAGGTGTCATATTTTAACAGAGATGTAATACAGTTCATATTCCAACAAAGCAGAACCTGCAGAAACACTGAACCTAACACAAAGGGGATCACTTCACAGTTATATACAGTTATCCATACATTACTTCCCAGTTATATACAGTTATCCATATATTACTTCCCAGTTATATACAGTTATCCAGTACATCATGCACATTACACCCATTTTAGTCTGTAGAATTAAACATGAAATTAAGAGGGATGATAAAGTGAAGATTATCCCACAGATGTTGCCCAAAGCAGGATTTATATATGCCAAATTATGCAGTTTTCCTCAATATTTCAAATCAGATGCTAAAAGGATTCCCTACCACTTAACTGACAAGTGAGTTCTCCCAACAAAAGGCCAAATCTGAAGTGAAAGGTCAGGCTGATCAATGAGCCATTGCTCTGTTTCAGGCTAAAGTTAACCTTATGATTCCTTAAGAATTTTAGTCAAGCAATTTAGCAAACTTTCTATTGCATAGCTAAAATAATATGTCCTGGAATCCAGCTGCTCCAGTTGCCTTAAATTTTTGACAACTTAATGTATTTTCAGTTGACCTTAGGTATTCCATTGTGTAAGGGATTACACCAAGCATTAATGATATCAATGGACAACATATGCAAGTGGTAGACCAGCCTGGGTATGACAACCATATTAATGATGCTTATCTTTCCCATCAATGAAATAAAGAGACACTGACAGCCACCAATCAAGATGACAAAAGATGCATTCTAGATATTGACACCAAGAGGCAGACTTGTAATCCTACCACTGAATCTTAATTAAAAAAAAAAAAAATGGCTTCCAAGCAAAAGCATTCAAGTCCAACAAATCCCAGAGGGCATTCCAGCATCTTTGTTTTGAATTGTGTTAAAACATCATACTCTCTAGGGTTGTGGCCTTGCACAAATCCTGCCTGCTTCCTATTATGGAGCCACACACTAACTTGATCTGTCCAGTTCACTAACATATTTATTATTTTATTTTATTTTATTTTATTTTTGTTTTTTGTTGACCGGCTTAGTCTACTATATATATGTCCATTCAGTAGAGAGGAGAGAGAGAAAAAACTAGACAATAACAAGGGAAGGAAACAAACAAATTTTATACAAAAATAGTAAAGTAATAATTTTTTTTTTTTTTTTTAACAAAAAAAAAAAGTTCAGTCTTCAGTCAGTTTATAAAAAAAAATACATAAAAGTCAAATAGGGGGGGAGATAAAAAAAAAGAGAAAGTAGTATTTACTTGCCATATATAAAGAAGGTAGAGAGTTTCCAGTAAAAGAAATCAAGTTGAGAGAGAGAGAGTTAGAAAGAGGAGAAAATAAGTATCAGTCAGAGGGAGAGAGGGCAAAGCCATTTGGTTTTTTCAATTGAAGTTTTGTTGCTGATTCTTGAAAAGGTTGGTGGGAAAGTGATCTCGCAGAATCTTTGGTTGTTGATTGTGTTCCAGGAATGAGAATAGGCAGTCTCCAGCTTTGTGTTAAAGGATTTGGTTGTTAAGGATTTGGTTAGTTTTTGATAGTTTTTTTAGGAAGGAGGGTAGTTACAAAGGTTAAGAGTAAAGTATTACTAGGTTATGCTGAGAGGTGAATTGTGATTGGAAAAAAAATAAGTAAAAATAAAAAAACTAGTAATTTTTTGGTTTCCACTCCCTAGAGATGTCTAAGGTTAAGGCAGTGAAGGGGGTACCAGTGGTAACAGTGCTATGTTGTTGTAGGTGGTTGCTAGCTTATTTAGATTAGTTCTGGATAGGTTGGTACATAGGTGGTTGGTATAGGTGGGTGGTATAGAGGGGTGGGTGGAAATAAGGTGGGAAATAAAAATAGATTGGGATTGTGTGATTGAGCTATCTGACTCTTCTGTTGGAATCCTAGTTTCTATTTACTGATTTAATTAATTAATATAATTAATGAGTCGATCTAGTATCACATATATTTTGGTAATGTTGGTTAGTTGTGGGAGTTTCTGTTTGGTGGTTTATTTGCATTTTTTTTTTTTGTTTTGAGATGATGGAGAGGATTTCTGTGTGGGAGTAGAGGGGGGAAAGTGTGTGTTTAGGTTTAGGGGAACCAGTTTTCATTTAGGGTTCAGGCCACTACAGTAAAGGTAAGTAACCAGTTTTCCTTGATGCGGCACATACCAGAGAGGCACATACCAGAGTTGAATCGTCAGCATATGGGAAGGAAGTGTAGATTGAGGAAGAAGTGGAAGGGAAGTTTTAATTGTGGAATGAAAAATTGAGGCAAGGAGAGGTCCAGAGCTGAGAATAAAGGGGAGAAGATAGATTACTAGAGATTAAGGGTTTTAGAAGGTTTGATAGGATTTCTTGCTGTTCCCTTTTTTCTTTTGAAGTGATGAAAGTTAGGTTTTGTATTTTAGTATATTAACCATAGATAAGGGGTATATTTAATAGTATTTGGTGCATCAGAATTTGGTAAGAGATTGTTTCAAGAGCCTTAGAAGGATAGATAGTAGAGCTGTTTGTGAATTGCTGTCTGTAAAGGATAGAAGATGTGTTGTGGTACTTGAGTGTGAGTGAAGGTTGCCATGTTTTTAGGTGGTTAGAAGATGAGGTTTGGACCCATAATCTGAAGTAATGGGACATGAATGCATATTCCATAATAGATAGAATGGGGAGAGAAGGGCCCTATATGGTTAGATAATTCATTTTATTTTACAGATAACATTTGAGGATGATATAGGATGGTTTTTAGATATAGATGGGAATAGAGAGAGATAGATATTTGTTGTGATTTAGGTAGGAAATAGTGGTATAGAGGTGCACCAGGTTTGTACATTAAAGTAGTTAGCAGGTGGTCAGTGGAGGAGCGTGTGTAGCAGGTTTTAGCTTAAGGAAAGTTTTAGTATCAAGGTGTACAGGTTGAAGGTTGGTGGTAAGGCTGGGGGGTTGGTGGTTGTGGTAAATGTACCGGTTGAGGGAAAGTGGTAAGTGGGGTAAGGTGTGCTTGGTGAGTTTCAGATTTCAGATTGTTTTGGATTCTAGGTGTTTTGGGGTGGTTGGGGACTTTTTGGGTTAGGGTGGGTGGTAGTGTTTGTTGATTTATTTTGGTGGTTTTTGGTTTGTTGTACCAAAACTTTTTGTGGATTTTTTTGTTGTTTTTTTTGTTTTTTTGGAATTTGAGAAGCAAGTTTTTTTTTGTTGGATTTTTATTTTTTTGAATTAATTTATTTGTCTAAAAGTTTAGTGATCTATTGGGTTTTTTTTTGTTTCCATTTATTTCAGAATTTGTATTTATTAGCATTTTATCATTGATCGATAAATGATTTAGGGCAGTGGGGACTGGAATAGTGCAGATTGTTACTCAGTAAGGGAGTAAAAGAAATTACTGCTGAAAGAAACTCAAGTTTCCAAAGCTCCCACTCAAGCAGCCCACTGCAACAGTGGGGGAGGGGTAGCTTCCTTACTTAGTAATTTATAAATTTCTGTAGTCAAATAATCCAGCATGAGGTACTTGCCAGATTTAAAAGGCTAAATTTTGTATCTCAGCTTATTCGTGCTAAGAAGGGAATCAGAGATGACCACCTCCTATTCAGAGTTATCCACATACTGCCTCATAGACTCCCAAGAAACATGAAGGTATGAAATGTCCTCATGTTCCTCATAGACTCCTAAAGAACATGACAGCATGACATGTTATATATTTAGTGAATTGTCCGTGATGACCCATAAATGAAAATATTTTCATGCAGTGTTTCTTTATCTAGGCAAACAGCTATCCTTTTGATATGCTTCGACTTTACCATCCTACCTAAATATCACCCTAAAGCATCTGGTGTACCCCATAAACAGAGCTATAATTTTTTAGTAGTCCAGGTGACATGTTAAGAGGCCATTGTACTTTTTAAGTACCAGATCTAGATCCTTCTGCAATAGTAGACTTGTGTAACATCAGTTCATGAATTCAGCCATCCATTCATTAATTGTGTGTGAATTAAATATGTTTTTGTTATGAGTTGGTGTTGCATGGAGTTAGTCTTATATTCTTTCGTGGTGATAGCCCTCTTTATTTAGCACCATCAGTGAGACACATCATGATGTGTTGTTACCCCACAATGAAACATCAACCAGTATCATCATAATTGGAGAACAGATACCAAAAGACACATTGTGCTTTAACCATTATGGGGTAGTAGTTCTAAAGAAATCAAAAAATATTATTCAAGAAAATGAAGCATAACAGATAGCTTTATATGTGTTCTTTCCAGCTTCTTCATTGTGCTCATGGCAAAGGTCTAGAAAGATAAACCATCCGCATCACCATCTCCACCCTTTTTTTCCCATTTTACATTGGGTTAAAGTGTCATGTCAGTTGTATCACCTGTGTTAATTCACTGCCAGTCTTCCATCTTGTTCATTTGTCATTTCTATTGGAGTCAGGTTTTCTTTCATGCAGTCCATCTATCTGTTGACAGGAAGTCTTCAGCTCCTCCTGCTTTCTACATATCTCTCTCAAATCTGCTTTATCAAATCACCTTCTGTTTTCCTGCATATCTGAACAAGACACTGTAATCTTTCCCCGGTGATCTTCTCTACATTTTGGGGCTACTTTGACTTTAGTTCTAATGTCTTAATTTCTTCATCTGTCCCACTGCATGTATCCTTCTACTTATCTCAGGCACTTCTTTTCCATAACTCCAAGTTTTCTCAGCGGCTTTACTTTCATTGCCCAGATTTCCATGTCATACAGAACCACTGGTCATATACAGAGGTGGGTCATTGTCAAATGGGACCTAAGGCAGCGTAATGGATCAGGGTCACCCCTGCAGTCGGGGCCCCCTGCAACCCTTCTAGTGTCCCATTACATACCTGCCAGTGTGCATAGTATTTTCTTCTTTACTTCAAAAATGATTACAGATGTTTGGATTTAACAATGATTACAGATGTTTTGATTTAACAATGATTACAGATGTTTGGATTTAACAATGATTACAGATGTTTGGATTTAACTTAAAACTTTTATTCCAAATTTTATAGCACAAACATTGATAGCCATTTGCTAAACAAAATAATATAGTCTCACAATGAAAACAGACTTAGCACGAGCAACAGTAAACTTCTCTGAAACTCACATTCATTGAAACTGCATTGAAACCCACATTTATATAAAAGTCATTTGGCCAGTGGCAGATTAACTACTTTTGGGCTGTTTTCAAACCATTGGCCCCCGCACAATGATTTTTAGGACCATGTGCAAAATAAATGTTTTTTTTTTGTTTTTTTTTTTTTATTTACCTTCCTGATTGCAGTAAATTATATTGCTTGTTTAATATAGCACTGATTGTTGGAGTGTGCTTTAAATTTGCAGTTTTTTATATTTTTCTAAGAAGTAGTGAAACAAAATGTATGAACCAATAGTAACAAAACTACCCATTTCAGAACATATATGCCATAAAAGACCATTCAAACTGCTGTCATTATAGTCCATCAGCATCAGTCAATATGTACAATCTCTGCTAAAGTAAAAGTCATCTGAATAATTCCACATTAGAGAGAACTGTAACTAATGAAGAGGTTGCTGCTGGCAAACAGCTTTGCATTTCTGTTTCATCTACAAATTTAGTGTCTGCTGCCTCTGAACAATAAATTGCTTATGTTATATCAACAACAAAAAAAAGAAAAATGGTGCACCTCAAGAATCAATCGACGTGGTGTGGGAAGACAACCCACAGCCTTCTGCACCAAACACAAATACGCTTCCTGTTGCACCACTGGCATGAGCAATACTCCTATGAAACTCTGTGACTGACATTGTAATCTTCAGTGATTAAAAAAAAATAAAGGAAACTTGCCAGTTGGTGTGGAAGTTTAATGCACTTGCTTGCCGGTAATTAAGGTTAGGGTTAGACAGTGCCTTAACAGGCATTTCACACACATGCTTTTCATTCAGAATAACCCACTGCTTGGCTGATTGTACTTTGCTCTAATCCTGGTTTGCTGCACACAAAAAATAATCTTCTTGGCTGCTGTTCACCGTCATGCTTGTTCCAGCCATGAGTTGCTCTTATCGTGCAGACATGGCCAGTGTTAGCATTTTGGGGGCCCCCAGCAGATGTCAAGCTGGGGGCTCCCTAGGCACTTCCAGTCTATGTATCACCCTGTCACTGCCACCCTTCCTAAACAACTTTTTAGTTCATGCTGCAAACTTTAAGGGGTAGTATGCACAGACTGATCCTTTGCTACAATATTCTTACATTATAAGAATTGTGTAGTACACTGTCTTGGCCCAACTCACAAAGGGACATTTACAGTTATTGGCATTTAGTTGCAGCAATGATATATTGTAGCAACTCTATGTGCAGGTCTAAACTTAGGTGAAATGGCACCCTAGGCCTACTGTTTCAGATCCTACCCACATACACACAATAGCCTCCAGTCTTCCACTGTCCCCCCTCCCCATCTTGGGCTCCCCATACCATGCACATTACTTTTTTCTTCCATTTCTCACACTTTGCCTTTCTTTTCACCTTTTTCAAGAAGCTAGAACTTTCTGTATGCTCTGAAGCACATTTTAAAGTTTTTTTTTTTCTTTTTACACACCTTTTCATCCAATGTCTGACCAAGTTCACAGACAACTGCAAACTAAGGGCTATAATTGACTCACTGACTGACACAGACATCTTCCAAAAGGGTCTCACTGAGATGGATACCTGGTGTCAAAATCATGGCCTCAAGCTAAGTGCCAAAAAGTGCATAGTTATTCCCTTTGGAAATAACAAAGTACCCACAAACTACCACATAGGTGGCAGTCCCCTAAATACGGAAAATGTAATAAGGGATCTGGGGACCCAAGTAGATAGTAATCTCTCCTTTGATAATCACATTGCCAAAGTGGTTAGAAAATCCTTCTATGTGGCCCACCTAATCACAAAAGGGTTTGCATTCAGATCAAAAGAGGTCATTGTGCCCCTCTGCTCATCAGTCATCAGACACATCATAAAGTACAACGCCCCATTTGGGATGTACCTTAAAGACACCTGCAACAGCTGGAAAGACCACAGAAGTACCTCACCAAGAAGATTACTGACCTCAAGCAGATGCCCTATGCAGCTTGACTGAAGAAACTCCAGCTGTACCCAGTTGCATACCACCTGCTCAGAGGTGATCTCTGCCTGACATACAAGGCCATGTCCAACCCAGAATTGATGGTCATGCTCCACCTAAAGAAAACGTTATCCCCTCAAGCCACACTCTCTAGGGATCTAAACCTCACCACAACAATAAATAGGATGGGCTGGAGGGATAGATTCCTGTACCAGAGAATTCCCATGCTTTGGAACAAGATTCCATTCTACATTAAGCAGAGCTCCTCGCTAGCACTCTTCAAGAGAAACCTTGATGAGTGGATGGGAAACAGAAAGTTTACCCCAGGATCACTTCAAGTGGGTCTGCTGGACAGAGGCACAGGGAACTAATCTAAGGGGGTGGCAAAAACCCAACACATTCTGGCTAGCTTATAAATGCCTTCAGACAGATAGCCTAGTACCTACCTATGAACATATGAACCCATAAAGGCTTGAACAGAAATTATGATTAAGTAAAGAAATTGTGTTGCTGTTCAGCTTTAATTTTTACTGCATCCTTTCAACACACATTTCCTGAGCAAGACAGTACAGTAATAACTATTTAGGAAATAAGAAAAGAATTTCAGTTTTATTTTTTCTTTCAAGGAAGACATAAGTTGTACTAAAGGCTTAATGTTCATATATGTCAAAACAGTAGCTCACAGTAAACTAACAACCCTTTGTTGTCTGGATACACACGCCCTATCTGGGAATTGCCTGCATCCCAATTTCCCCAAAAAGACAGCTTTTGCATCCCTCTGGTGTTAGACTGGGATGAAGATAGAGGTTCAAATGACCACAGTCATGTATTTCATGGGACCGCTGATATGCATATACATAGTATAGTCCTCAATTCAAACTGTCAAAGGCAGCTACCTGTACGTGTCCTAAGTGTGATTGTGAGGGAAGTGAAAAAATAATGATTACATTAACAAATTCTGCTTTGTTGCTCCTACACAAGTTGTAGTAACCTTCTTTGTACACCTCTGAGGTATGTAAGAAAAGTAAAAGAATTAATGACCATACTGTCCTCAGCCCAAACGCAAGCTTTAATGACCTCATGTGCACACCTCTGAGATCTGACTGTGAGGAATAACACCACAGTCCCCCCCCCATATAACTTACAGCACCTTTCTGTACACAGTCATACGAGCGGGGCTGGTTTTAGGATGGGTGCAGTTGAGAGCAGAGGCCATTATCAACATTATGCTAAGAGGGTCATATCACAGCCCTGTTCAGGTTAAAGAACATAATCAGAAAATTCATATATATTTTTCTCCTCATCTTTCCTCAAATAACAGCTTTTGTGGGGCCCCCACACACTCAAGGATGATTAAGGGAGCCCTTTGTATCCATTTATACAGTCTGTGGAGTAGGGGTCCCCAGTGTCTTAGAAGATCTAAGTGTCTGAATGTTCTGGGATATATGTTATGCCTTACTTTTGAAATATAATTTCTTGTTAGCTACATTTTTTACTGACACTCAGATGAATAATGTATATATCCTGGCATTATTGTGTGTGTGCACAGATAAAACTCACTGACATTTTCACACACACACACACACACACACACACACACACACACACACACACACACACAAACATAAGCCATAGCAATATTAGTTTTGTACTTTTTTCAGCAATACATTGTACAACACTGGTACCAGCACACCAGATCAGTGACTGCTGTTAAGCAGTAGTCAAACAGAAGCAGAAATGGGTCACTTTTATTTACCTTAGTGAGGAATAATGCAAAACTCTCACTGTCCCTAATTTCACAGACCTTCCCTGATTTTGCACATAATTTTGTTCTGTCCTTTGTAACATATTTGATTTGCTTGTAAATCATTCAAAATTACAGACAGTCAATAAATGCAGACATTAGAGTTTTATACTTAATGTCCAAAAAATCACGTTGATACAAAAGGTGCTATTCTATTAACTTTTTCATTGAATCAGTAATATTTAAAATGTGTTCCTGATTTCAAGCCTTTATTCTGCTATTATTGGTATTGTGCTGAATTCTTCAGTGAAGAAGTTGAGAGTTACAGTATCTGGTATTCTGCAAGGATTTATAAAACTCCATAAAAGAGAAAAACATCCCTGAATATCAGAAGTATTAGCTCTTCTTAAAATCCAAGGCATGCATGGACACTGGTCACATGGGGCTACTGATCTCTCTAGTGCTTACCTTGCTCATGTTCATTATCAGCTTTATCCCAACAGGTTCATATCACAGACCTGTTCAGGTTAAAGATAATAATCAGGAAATTAATACCTTTTCTTCTCCTCATTTCCCCAACCAGCAACAGCTTTTGTGGGGCCCCCACACAGTGAAGGATGATTAAGGGGACCCCCTTGCAGATAGGAATGTCGCCAGCAGGGTTTAACTAAGCCATGGGCACTATGTTAGTGGTAAAATATTTAATGGAATTGTGAAGGCTCTTGATTGATAAAACATTGTTACTATAACCAAAGACATTTTTGAATTTTAAAGGAGATATAAATAAGCATTATTACCCACCTGGTTTATTAAGTGCACAAGATTGATGTACTAGCTTTTGTTGGTTTGACAGACATGTTACAAAATATCAAGGTAAGATAACTTGCTGTGGTTTGGGGCCCCCCAGGAACAGGGGGCCCCCAGTGACCGCAGGGTACGCTGGTGCCTAAAGCCGGCTATGCATGCAGAAGTAATAGTTAAACCTCCCGTGATTTTCTAATCGACTTGTATCACACAAGCCTGTTCAGTACTAGGGTTTATTGTGTGCTGTCCTTCTACAAGGTCCTAATGCTAGTCAGTTTGCTGTGCATAGGTTCATACATGTATACTAGGCTAACGAACACTAAGGTTCTTAAAAGACTAACCGAGCAACCCGAATGTGACCCACAAATTTAATTTATAGAGGTGATTTACTGACTGAATGTGTCCATCACAAACATAGGAGCCACACTAGGTGTGAATTTCTGATTACCCCTCCACTGGTTCAAGCTGCACTTAAATAGAGTTCGGAAGGAACTCTGCTTCACATGGATTGGGAGCCTGTTTCAGAGAATGAGAATTCTCTGAGAAACATATCTGTCTCACCAACATGTCCTATTTATGTTGTAAGCAAAATTTATGTTTTTTAATTTAGTAGTTTTGATGCTGTTTGTTTTGCAGGTGTTCAAACGATTCATCAAAACAGGGTGCAGGGATGCCTTGTATTCCAGCCAAAGATCAATTCTCAGAAGTCTGTGTGATACTCAGTGAAGAGACAAGGGCTTTGCGGTGATCAGCACAGGACGTTGTGTTTACTCCCTGTATTCTTTTGGTAAGAAACCTTTGTGGATGTTCCAGTTGTTGCATATGTCTGGTCAGGTATATATCGAAGGGGGCATTATATTCTATGATGGGCCTGATGAGGGCTGAGCACAGTGCTGTGATGACCTCTCTTGACCTAGATGCCATGCCCTTGATTATAAGTTGAGCAACACAAAACAAATTTCTTACTACCTTGGACACATGTTGGTCAAAGGCCAGGTTACTATCTACATGTGTTCCCAGATCCCTGCCTAGAGAATTAAATTGTAAGGGTGTTTTATTGATGAAGTAGTCACCCAGGGTGGCAGACTTCACAAAAGGGACAATAATGCATTTTAAGCCATGGCTTTCACATCTAGCCTTTATCTGTAGTACACCTTCCTGAAGGGGGATCTCATCTTGCAGGGATTCAATGACTGCTCCCAGCTTGCAATCACCTGTGAACTTGGGTAGCCAAAGGCCTTTCACATTGACTTGTACATCCAAAAAGTAGATGGCAAAGAGGAGAGGACCTAGCAAAGAGTACTGGGGGATCCAGTGGTGACCAGCCTCTTTGGGGAGGTGGTTTCATTGATTCTAACCTCTTAGGTCCTATCAGTGAGCCATTGAGGCCATGTTCTTGGCTTTAGTGATTGCAGCCAGTGCATGCTCCCTAGTTATAATTGGGGGATTATGTTTGGAGGCATTATTGGGGGGGTGGTTGGGGCTGAGAGGGGGTAAAGTTGGAATTGATCTTGTCTGCAAATCGGTTTGCTATATTGGTAGGCTTGGAGAATGTGGCACTATTAACCACCAATTCAGCATATTGCTGTATGATGCTCTTAAGGTTTCTGACATAGCTGTAGAAGGCCTTACACTTGTGAGGATAACTTAACCTCAAAGTTGGCTTTGTTTGACATAATTAGCCCTCTGCTTTGCCTATTTACTTTGATCATGGAACTTATAAACAATGACATTGGTAATCCCCAAACTCTGGACCCTACCCAGTTTGGGTTTGTAAAAGGCAGATCATGTCTCCAAAATCTGATAGACTTCTTTGAAGCGGTCACCAAAGCTGTATATGAGGGTAAGGTGGTACACACAGCCTATCTAGATCTTGCCAAGGCTTTCAACACCACCCCCCCACTCTGGAATTATAGACAAACTCACTAAACTAGGTATAAAACTCTATGTCACAAGATGGGTTGCCAACTGACTCACTGACTGAACCTACCCTGTGAAAGTAGCAGACTCTAAATCCAACTTCAGACCAGTGACAAGTGGAGTACCGCAGGGTTCAGTCCAAGGTCCTCTCTTGTTTGGTATCTACTTCTCTGAAGTACAGGCTAACACAGAAGGTCTTTGGCTAACAAAGTTCGCAGATGACTGCAAACTAGGAGCCATAATCAAATCTCCTAACGACATGGACATCCTACAAAAGGGTCTCACTGAGACAGATACCTGGTGTCAAAGCCATGGCCTCAAGCTCAATGCCAAAAAGTGTATTGTCATCCCTTTTGGTAAAAACTCTGTACCCATGAACTACCACATAGGCGGTAGTGTACTTAACACCGAAAGTGTGATAAGAGACCTTGGGACACAGGTAGACAGTAGTCTCTTCTTTGATAATCACATCACCACAGTAGTCAGGAAATCCTTCTATGTGGCACACCTCATCACAAAAGGTTTCTCATCCAGGAAAAAAGAGGTCATTGTTCCCCTCTACTCATCACTCATTAGCCCATTATAGAGTACAACGCACCTTTTGGTATGTACCTCACAAGACATCTGCAATAACTGGAAAGGCCACAGAAATACCTTCAAAGGTGGATTACTGGCCTCAAACAGATGCCTTACGCAGACCGTCTCAAACAACTCCAGCTTTACTCTGTCGCATATCACCTACTCAGAGGTGATCTCTGCCTAACATACAAAGCTATGTCAAACCCAGAGCCGTTGGACATGCTCCACATAAAGAAATCCCAATCCCTCAGAGCTACACGCTCTAGGGACCTAAACCTTGTCACCACAATAAACAGAACATGCTGGAGGGATAGATTCCTGTCTCAGAGACTTCCCATACTCTGGAACAAACTACCTATCTATATCAAACAAAGCTCCTCATTAGCACTCTTCAAGAAAAATCTTGATGATTGGATGGGTGATAGGAAATTCACCCCGGGGATCACTTCTGTGGCTCTGTTTGACAGGGGCACAGGAAAATAATTTTCTTGGGTGGCAAAAGCCAGGGTACCATTTGGCTAGGCTTATATAGGCTCTAGGGCCAATTGCCTAGTACCTACCTATGAACCTATGAGATAATTTTCATCTTTATGGGAATTACCCTTCCTGATTTTTGCCATACTTTTATTTTCCTTTGGTTGTATAGCCTGTTTAATTTGGATGCCGCTAGTGTGGCATGTTTCCGCGTAGTTCTGGGCTAACTTCTGGTAGGTACAACAGCCTCTATGCAGCCATTGACATGATTGTACAGAGTTTCTGAGAACAATTCAACATAGGCTGCTTTGTTTTCGGGGTTTGGAGGGGCACTGAATTTTGACAAGCTATCACTTAATAATAGATAATTTGCTTTGGAATAGTTCCAAACTGTTACCAGTTTTAATGGGATTATGGAGTAGATTTTGATTTTGAATGAGACAGCTTTATAGTCAGACCTTACCAGAGAGGATAATTAATGGGGGAGTACAGCTTTCTCCCATATTTGTGAGCATGAGACCCAGTATGTTTGAGCCTTTAGTGGGTGTTTTCACTATTTTACCAAGGAATTATGTATTTGCAAAGTCCAGGAATCTCTGTGCCTGTAGATTTGAGGCTGTGTAGGATTCTCAGTCTATAGAGGGGTAATTAAAGTCTCCCATGAGTATTGTGTTAAGTTGGATGGTAGGTGTCTCCAGTAGGTACAAGTATGCATTGTGAGCTTTTTGGGGCATAGAGGGTTACCTATAACTGGTTAGGGTATGATACAGGATTTTATCTATGGTGATCTGGATGTGGAGGAACTGCAGCATGTCACTCTGTTTGAACACCCTAGAGGTATGCTTGTTAGCCTTTGTCTGTGCAGCTACTGGTCTAATAGTGCGGAAGGCAATGAAACCTTGCACTGCCAGGGTTATCCCTGTCTCTTTAAACAATGTCTCTGTAATTGCAGTTTTATCTATATTCTCGAGTATGAGGAGGGCTTGGAGGGAGTTTATTTTTTTTTTATTTAGCCTCTTGACATCTTGGCATTAAGCAGTAACATCATGAGGTTCTGTTGAGCTGATTTTGCTATGCTGGTAGGTTTGTCAATTTGGCATTGCCAAAAATAAAATCACTATGGGGTGGACAAAGCCTTAGCCAGTATTCAAATGCCTAGAATGGAAAGGTGAAGGCTATCCTTGGCAAAGCAATGTAGTCTGCTGACCATGTTCTCCCTAGGTGACAAATCTTGGATCCCCTTAGAATGACACCAGAAAGACAGCCAGTTGTTGAAAGCAATTAGTTTTTGCTCATATTATGCCATCACCCTCGGTGATGGTACTATGCTGCTCAATGCTTGGCTCATGCTAGCCTTAGACACATAGTCTAAAATCTCCATAATGTCCACATATGTCTTCATATAGTCCAGGGAACTACATCTCAGGTCATTTACACTTACATGCACTATGATGGAATCGTACTGATACCTGTGGGTTAATGACTGGAGTGCATGTGTAATTTGGCAAATTCTGGCTCCGGATAAGCAACTAACAATTATCTTCTCCTTGTTCAGCCTGGTTAGAGGGGCATCAGTGTATCTTACAATGGAGTCCTCTATAATGAGAGTCCTGGGAAGTGTGTTTGCTTCCCTTAAAGGCTAATTGTTTGGGGTTATACTGAGAGTGGTTGTAAATGTGCCACCTTGTTATACTGTCTCCTGAAAGGTCCTAATATTAGTTGGTTTTAGTTGCATACAGGAAGGCACAAGATTAGGTTTTATTTTTTACACATTTTACTTACAGGTGCCAGGCCCCAAACCAACACTGTCCCCCCCAGATAACACAGGCCTTAAGCAACTGCCTAGATTGCCTAGTGCTGCTTCCAGCTCTCTTCATATAGCTGTTGTGTGCACCTTACTTTTCATCTTCTTCTGCTGCACGTTGTACTTGACACTTTGGGCCAGATGGTTGTAGCATCTCTGATTCTAGCTTTGAGTGACCTCATTCAGGTTCCCCTTCTCCTCAAATACACCTTCTTGATATTTAAAGCTGTCAGCACATTTCACTGCTTTCCCTTATATGTCATCTTTTTCACCTCTTCTGATTCTGCAATTTGCCACCACAGCTACTCTCTAGTCTGTAATCAGTTTCATCCTATTTGCTTTCATTTTTGCATTACAGTCCCCTGTCATTTGTTGATGATCTTGATTACATTCTCTTTGTAACAACACCCAATCCCACTGGGAACCCCTCACTGAGTCCTTTCACTACTCGTATTGTGTCATTGTCTCTCATACTATGCAGCTTACACTAATTCTACTTGTGTGTCTGGGATTTTGAGCAGTGGCATGACTGCTTAAATCAGTTTTCTTGGGACCTTGTCATATGCTTTCTCCATACCTTGGAATGTCCATTTTGATTCCTTCCTCATCTACAGCTTTTTTTTCTCTGCTACCTATCTCACTGCAAAAATGAGGTTGATTGTACTGCATACTGATCTAGATCCAAATTGTATATCTCTCATCTTACTTTTTACTACTGTTTATTCATTTATCAGTCACCCTCTCCTGCACTTTCTTGAACTGACAGGAGTTTGGTATTGCCTGCAGACCAGAATAGCTTCTTTTTTCTTGTACACTAGAATACATTTTCTCTAGTCATCTGGAATATGTCTGTCTTGCTATACTGTGACGAATGCCTCCCTGACTTATTTTTCCTTAGTGAACTTGTCACTTCTTCTTCGGCGGATTCTCCTCCTGCTTTTATTACAGGTCCTGCATGTGGCAGGATAGATTTGTGTGTGTGTGTGTGTGTGTCTTTGTTTTTCATTTAGAAGCATCTTGAAGTACTCCTTTCATCTGCCATTGTCTAAACTTGTGAGCATATTGTTACTGGTGTAAGTTATGAATGATGCCTGCAAGGTGCCTTAGTTATCCTTCTGTCTTGCAACCAGATATAGCTATATTGCACTGTCTGCAGAGTCACTTTTCAGAAGCTGGTAGAGTTTCTCTAATGCCTTGTTCTTTGCTATTGTGACTGCTCACTTAACCTCTTTGTTAAGCAACCGGTATTGCTTTTTAGACTAGTACATTTTTCCATCTCCCACGTCTTCCTGCACTCTTTTCTTTACTTTGAAAAGTTGCTGGACTTTAACATTCTGCTGCCAGCTTTTCTTATGTACCTCATTTCCACACATGCTATTTCAAACATGCACTTTGACCTGAAATCTGCATCACTGTCCTCATACATGCTGTTTTGAGACAACATCATTCTTCTGCTCCATCTATTTTCTGTTCTTCCAGAAGTGCTTGAGACATGAGCACTTTCTTGACCTTCTGTGCTTTTGTCCTCATACGTGTCACAGATCCCTTTCTGACCACTACGTGCATATGATTGTGGTCGCTAGTGGTTTATGCTGGGAGCCAAAAATTTCACTGCAAATGATTTTTCAATTTCCGTGGCAACTCCAATGTCCTTTCCTTATTAGAAGAAAGTCTACTGAGCTGTATGCTGGACACTCTTCCATGTAATCTTGTTATTGTCTGGCTTTGTGAATCATTTTCTACCCATCATGAAGCCTTTTTCCAGAAGGAAAACCATAATTGCCTCTCTTTCATTACTCCTGTTGTCTGAAGCACACGGACTTAGATAATTCTCATATCCTGTTCTGTTCTGTCCCAGTATGAGCACTCATGTCCCCCATTAACAAGAACAACTCATTTTATCATACTGTATTGAGAAGGTCCTGCAGCTAAGGCCCAAAGTCCTTCATTGCTTAGCCATCTCACCCTGCTATGTGACCATAGGCTGTGCTCAAGAAGACTGCCCCATCTCTGCACTGCACTCTGGTTGCCATTATGCCTGCCACTGATTCTGATGACTCAAGACTGAATTGTCATGATTTTCACACAATTTCTAGTCTCTCTTCTCCCTAAGCCACAGACTTTGGATTGCAGGCCAAGAGAGATCACAGCAGTGACCTTCAGCCTTGTCTCCTGGATACACAGAATATCCACTCTCCTCTTTACCATCATACACACCTATAGAACAATCTCTCAAGGTCTAGTAATGCAATGTCTCTCTTATGTAGTTAAAATGGCTGATGGTCCTTCCCTGTTGAATTTATAAATGCATTCTAGTCTCCTTCAAAGAAGATTATGGGCATTTTACCCAAAATACCAAGTAAAGAAGGTTAAGCCTACTTCTAGACATTATCTCATACAATAATTATAAAGTAATTAACTACAGAAGAAATAAAAAGATGAGGGTCATTCTCAAGGAGAGTTTTAATTTTTATGATACATTATTTTACTTATTGAAATAGGAATTCATCCATTAACGTGACTCACAAGAAGGGTATAGATTAAAGGAAAAACTGACCATTAAACTCACAACTCTTTTTTACATGAAGTATGCCTTCAGACTCTACCAGTATGACTAATTTAAGTCATTCTCAAAGCTTTGCATTTTATATGTTTGAAAGTTATCCTCAAGACAATTTACATTACTGGTTAGCATATTTTATCCATGTGAAGTTATTATATTGAAAACACAGTCAATGGTGAGAACAGAAAAAAAAACTAACCTTCACAGAAACATCCCCCCACCTAAACTATGTTCACTACAATTATACCATTCTAAAAGTGAGGACTGTAAACTATGATTTGTACTTATAAATCCCTCCTGAATGGCACCTGAAACTGAAAGACTGCAGATTAGCCATCAGAAAGACTTTGAAGAAAAAAAGATTATTGTAAAAATAGCCACCCTGCTCTTCATGACAGCAGGTATCACACTAGCATGTGGTAATATTTATTTCTGCAACAATAATGCTGAAGATACAGATGGACAACAAAAAAGGGCATTGACAACAGATAAAGGATACAGATCTTAGTGCTGCGGGACACAGTGAGGGAGAAGGTAATCAGAAGAAAGAAATGTTGAAGTCATGCAAATACAGACACACACACACACACACACACACACACACACACACACACACACACACACACGCATACACATGCACGCACATACATACACACGCACACATGCGCACACACATACACACACTCACACACACACACACGCGCGCGCGCATGCACACACACACACCCACACACACACATGCACACATGCGCACATACACACATACGCACACACGTGCACGCACACACACTCACACACACAAACACCTGCCTGATCAAGGCAATTTGGGACACAGCACACCCTTCCTGCACATCTAACCTCTGAATGTGGGTAGGTAAAGAGTACTGCATGTATTCAGACACCCTTTAGAAAAAGGCATTAAAAGAACTTTTACTGAAATACGTAGCATATAACAAGAAAGGGGGGGTTGATCTACTTTAGAGCCTGTTCTGGAAAAGTTAAGGTTAACTTATATAATTATTCAGTCATATTACTACAGGAACACCCAATGCAACCATGACAACTCTGTCAACATCATCAGTGCAAAGGTCCCATGCTAATCTGTAATGCACCCTCCACCAGCCCATACCTGCAGACACCTGCAAGTGCCAAGTATGCAGGGAGAAAAAGGTTAACAGTTTCAGCACATCTTTCCATATGCCAAAATATATACAGTATCAGTATGTCTGTCTATATCTATATCTATCTATATATATATATATATATATATATATATATATATATATATATATACATATATCTAAACTTAACAACTTCACTAACACGTCTTGCTACCCAACCTGCTGTTTAGCCAAGTATCTATGCCTCATAGCATTTGAATGTCTAAGCATTGTGAATTATGAGATCTGATTGTATTCTATGTTCACATTTTCTGATATGTCTTTGCCAATCAGATGTAAGTCTGCACATTGTGTATATTGATATCTGCCTGTATTCTTTGTCTATATTTTTCTAAACATGTCTGCCTGAGTTTATCTCTCAGTGATGTATGTACTGTCTCTTTTTTGGTATGTGGAGCTTTTCTCCCCGGGCCTTCTCTGAAAATGGAGATATATCCAGTCGGGCTATCCCGGTCAACAAATGTAAAATAAATAAATAATATATATGTATGTATATATATATATATATATATATATATATATATATATATATATTTATATATATACACATATACACACACACGCACACACATTATTCATTCACATGTGTCATAGTGTGGATAAAACAATACATGCACTGGTGATCATAATTACATAAAACAGCTTAATAACATTGCCAGACAACTTCATATAATACCTAGCCTGCTTCTGAACACAACAAAGCCTAAGACTATTCAGTGTAATATCAGTCCACCCGCCCCACCAAAGTGTTCCATAAAAGGTACCACAAAAACTATTAAGCAAAGGAGAATATATAATTTCACTTAGGCCAGTATTAATGGTATGCACCCATAACTGAATACATACCACAGGGAGGACAGCCTGGCCAAAACAGAAGTGAAATGCATATGTTTCTTAGAAAAAGGCCAACACAAGGAAAGACAAAGACAATGATAATGTCTACAGTAATAAGTAAAGTGCACAAAGAATACAGAGTATCCATCTAAACAATTAAAATAGCCCTGCCTGCATATATGTATTAAAATGGTTTAATGAAACTATTGCCCACAAAATTTACATAGGACAGCAAACGCAGAAAAACCTAAATGTTGTATTATCTATGAGCAAAAAAAAAGAAAAAAAAAGAGTAGCATTACATTAAATAGGGGAGCAACTCAGAAAACTGTCATTGCAAATTCCCTTAAACAGCTCTGAAATTCATGCAGCAGAGTTGTTAACCTGATTATGAATAACAAGGGAAACCCAGTTATCTTTATTTAGTACCTGCAGTATAGCTGAGTACCTCACATGATATGTTAGAGTTAGTTATCATTTTGTTTCATAGTTTCTTACACTCTACTCTCTCTTTTTCTAGATATTTAGGGCAAAATTAGTGGCTAATCGGAGCCTAGTTTATCCTCAGAAATTTATAAAGCTACCCTGTCTAGCCCAGCATGCCTCTGCTGCCCAGGTAGTTTCAGAACTTACAAGATACAGCTGGTTTGGGCTATGGCAGTCTGTGGTCCTGTTTGAAATTGTAGAAAGTAGCTTGTTTCAAGGGGCCAGTTGCCTTGGTAAGCAGACTCTTGACAAAATAACCAATGTTTGGACTTCTTCTCAATTAAACCAAAAAAATACTGAGTTATTGTGTCAATAGCACCTACTTAATATTATAATCCACTGTCAAGCTTTTTAATGGACTTGAACATTATTTTTCTCAGTGGATGTAAGATTGCCTGTTTCATCATTGAAATGATAGATGCCACAGAATCTGTTATGCATGTTGTAAAGTCTGCTATTACATGTTTAGAATCAGCACTATCCAGACAGAAAACCCACGGTGGTGGTGCTGCAGTAGCATTGTCACCTCACAGTAAGACGCTGTCCGGTTCGATTCTCAGCTAGAGCGTCTTCTGTGTGGAGATATGCGTGAATGGGCGTACCGTCACTGAAGGTTGTGCGTCAGGGCTGGTAAACACGGCACGTAAAAATCAACTACCAATCATTAGCAGACCGGAGTTCCACTGTGGCGACCCCTAACCGGGAAAAGCCGAAAGACACAAACAAACTATCCAGACAGAGAAAAGGAGGTGTTTCTTTCTATTTAAGTAAATCTGCTCCATTCCTCATCTCATGTATTAACATGCATATACAAGCTATATACATCTTTTGTCCTACTCCACTGCTATACTTTTAGATAATTTAAACTGAAATAATACATTGCTTTTGTTTTATACTGTTCTCTAAGACTCTTTGTATTATTTGTGTAAAATAATTGAATGTTGTCAATTCTGTAATAAGTCTGCCTTCTTGGTCCAAGTCCTTGTGAAAAGAGCACAACTACAGTCCCAGCAACTCAGTAAAGAAATGTAAAATAAATAAACAGATGAACAATCAAATCCTTAAATAAATAAATCTTATCACATTTTGACAACATTTCCCTTCTCACGGTGGTACTGCCTTAGACCTTTGTAATAGTGATATACACCTGGCAGGTTGCACTATGACATATTGAACCCTATTGAGCTGCTTCTTGGTGGGTGGCTTTTAAGGCATTGGGGAGGACGATTGGCATGACAGTGCATGCCACATCATGGCAAACTGTTTCTTGGACTATCTTTAGTTACAGATTCCCAGTGACTCATGAGTGCAAATGAACACGGGTTCCTATTACATGATCGAATTGTTGAAACTTTGAACGTAATAAGGTTGAACCCATATGTTCGAAGGGGTGGGGTTGTAGGGGGGCTTGCCCCCCTACTTACAACCGTCAGATAATTTTTTCTTGTTTTCTTTTTTTTTTTATGTATTTGAACTTTTACAAGTTCAAACATATGGGTTTGACTATATGACATTCAAACTTGTAAAAGTTTGATTACATAATATGAACCCTATGAACACATTGGGGGTGGGATACTCTCATGTTATTCTTCTTTTGTGCCAAAGAAATAATGCATGAGCATAGATTTAGAGTGAATCGAGTAGAAGGCTAGCCAGAGATGTGAGCTGAGACTGGGGACTTCTCTCACATGTGACTTTTGAGGTAACATGCTTAGCAGGAAACTCCCTTGAAGCACTTTTTTTCTTTATACTTTCTTACAAAATAAGTACCTGCTTAAGACCTCCAGAAGTTGACTAGATGTTGTCAGTAGGATTAAAAACAGTATGGCTGATTTAAAGATCTTGCTGGGATTGATGCCTTCATAGAGTAAAATAAGAAATGAAAAAGGACTGACATTTATAATGAGTTGTATTTTGTAATAGCTCTGTATAAGTAGTTTACCTCTTTAATGTAATTCAACTGTAGTAGCACATAAATTAACTGAACTAACATATACAACAGATAGAATATGAAACTTTATTTTGATGATACAGTTTTCCACATTGCAAGGGCAACGTGTTCATATGCATGTAACAGTGGACAGAAAACATACAAACAGACATTATAAACAATTATAATAGGCTTATGACACAGCAAATCATAATTGGTTATTCAAGTAAGAAAAGCTGGCTAAGGTGGTATATAAAGTACATTAGTGGAGGAAGAAGTGATGGCTGAGGAGTTGCACAGGAAAAAATATTCAAACTTCTGCACCTTGATGCTGAAACTCCAATTTTTTATGTTCCTTCCATTAGCCAGACATCATGTGTTGTGCTTAAAAGTGCTGGCCATTGACAGGCTAATTGTGTATTATGTGTCTGATCTATGAAAAACAGGAAGTTACAATTAAAGTGTCTTCAAGTAAGATGCATCTAACATAGCGGGTGGCAGAGCTCACAGTGATGTATAATATAGTGGGTGTTAGAGCTCACAGTGATGTATAACATAGTGGGTGTTAGAGCTCACAGTAATGTATAGCATAGTGGGTGTTAGAGCTCACGGTGAAGAATAACATAGTGGGTGTTAGAGCTCACAGTGATGTATAACATAGTGGGTGTTAGAGCTCGCAGTGATGTACAACATAGTGGGTGTTAGAGCTCACAGTGATGTAAGTAGTATACAAACGACATAGTGGATGTTAGAACTCACAGTGATGTAAGTAGTATGCAAATGACATAATGAGTGTTAGAACTCACAATGATGTAAGTAGTATACAAATGACATAATGAGTGTTAGAACTCACAGTGATGTAAGTAGTATACAAATGACATAATGAGTGTTAGAACTCACAGTGATGTAAGTAGTATGCAAATGACATAATGAGAGTTAGAGCTCACAGTGATGTAAGTAGTATACAAATGACATAATGAGTGTTAGAGCTCACAGTGATGTATAACATAGTGGGTGTTAGAGCTCACAGTGATGTATAACATAGTGGGTGTTAGAGCTCACAGTGATGTATAACAAAGTGGGTGTTAGAGCTCACAGTGATGTAAGTAGTATACAAATGACATAGTGGATGTTAGAACTCACAGTGATGTAAGTAGTATGCAAATGACATAGTGGGTGTTAGAGCTCACAGTGATGTAAGTAGTATACAAAAGACATAGTGGGTGTTAGAGCTCACAGTGATGTAAGTAGTATACAAATGACATAGTGGATGTTAGAACTCACAGTGATGTAAGTAGTATGCAAATGACATAATGAGAGTTAGAGCTCACAGTGATGTAAGTAGTATACAAATGGGAGGTTTGAAATTTGCCTGCTAAACAAAGGACGGCGACTTGATATAGTTCCTGCACAGAAGTATTGCTAGTACATAAGTAATTCTGGCATAGCAGGTTGGTGATCTCCTGAAGAGATGTGAAGTATGCTTTGCTCAAAGTAATCTTCTATGTACAGTGTACAAGGGTTATGTGCTTCTTGCCCTAATCATTTTCTCTTGTAAAAAAAAATCATCAGAATTAAAAATATCTGAATGCAACAGAATGTGAATAGATGTTCCAGACAGAAAAGCATACAAACAGGAGCAAATTGTCCTATAGAACAAATATTTAGTTTGTCATATTGTCTATATAACTACCAGCTAATGAAACATAAAAGCAGGGTGTATGACAACAGTTTTTATAAACAGAACATATCACAACAAAGTCTTTATGAACACAACATCTGTTTATAGCATAACACAGTCTAGAAGTAAACGTCATGCAATATTCAGGCTGACCACTCTGTAGAGTTATACACAAGAATGCACGTGGGAGAAATGTTAATGCTTTTCACACAGAATATGCAAGTGTTCTACTCAAAGTACCCCAAACAGAGTAAACACACATGACAGTAATTATTTAGCTGCTGCTGTTGTATATTTCCAGGTTATCAACATCACTATAGTTAGCTTCCCAGATTTGCTTTGCAACTAACTGCAATTATTTATTCCTCCTGTAGGCTGGACAAATGAATATTGTTTGTAAGGAAACATTATGTTAAACAGAGATATTTGTAATGCAAATGAATGTCACAGAAGGTACTACTCAGTGAAGAGAAAATTCTGATAAAAAATTTTATTTTGTTTACTGAACATCTGAATAAAGAACTGAAACTAAGTGTATTGAATGTTTTCACATCCAGTTAAATGTGGTGTACCACAACATTAAGCTTGAAATAGCCGGCCCTGACCATAATCCCATTATACTAGTTTCAATTAGATCACCAAACACTGAAGGAGGTGGTGAGTGTAGGTAAAGGAGTGTTGATGCAATGTCTGCTCACCTCTCTGAGGGGAGTATGATGAGTTGTACATACCCACTCAATAGTAAGCTTCCTGGTGAGGAATGAAGATGACATGGAGCAAAGAGCTTAGAATGGAGGCTGGGTCTTCTGAGAATATACATCACTTACAGAGGTGGGTACTATGTCTTGGCTAAGGGTGCTGAATCTTGCAGCATTCAGGCGTATGTACAGTAGGAGTGGCAGACATATAAAACTAAAATCTGCAGATGGCTACCTGGTTGATGATGGCTATATAGCAGCTGATTCTTACCCAGTCAGGGAACAAAAAAACAGAATTGCTGTGGTTGGCTACATGGATGTCAGCTGTGAGTTCCATGAAATGATAAAAAGGAAATATTGTAATAGGTTTTCAGTTTATTTCTACAATGTGATTAGTTAATTCAGTGTCAAGATATTTGATGGCGTGCTGTGGTATTTACATTACTCAAATGTTTAGTAGGAAATTCAAGCCTGCAGTTGCTACACAGAATAAAATGGATTTTCTGACATTAAGACTGAAATAAGAAAACAACAACAATGAATAGTCACATTTATTTTAATACACCGACAGTTGAGAATGGAAGATTGAGTGAATAACCTAGAATGTGATCTTTAAAAGTCTCTTAGGTGGTATATGTATGTGATATTTTTGTAATCATTGAGATAATATGATCAGAACATTAAGCTTGCACTAGGCAAGAGGTATATATAAGAAATGAATAAATAAACTCTCTATTGAAATATTAGCACTGCTGAAAAAAAGGCCAAAAACACAGAAGAGTGAATTTTGAAAATTGCTGTTCTTTTTAAAACTTCTTTTTTCACCTCCATGATTGGGAGGTACAAGCCTCCCCACCCTCTGAACATACATATATCAGCTCCAAGACTGTCATATCTTGGAGTTCAGAAAAATGGTATCTTGGACTTATTGTATATGAGTTCAGTCTTTTAGCCATTCAGTCTCCATATTTTGGGACTCGGTCTAGCAGATTCCAACATTTCAAATGCTTACTGATTAAGTATAAAGATACAAACCATTGTCGCATATTGTTTTTTATTTTAATTTTATGACAATATTAACAATTTATGTCCATTGAAAATGATAATATGGAATAAAATGTAACCATACCATTTTGAAAGTAAGGCAGAATATTTAATTTCATTAGCACCCTATGTAGGAAAGGAATTCTTAGCATACTGAAAACTTTTGAAGCATCATTGGACATCAGTACAAATGCTCATTAAAATCAGCAAGGAGATTGAGATCTCTATGGAAAAGGTATCAGTCTGAATTTGTTATGAGGTAAATACTGATTGTTTTGGCAAAATATTTTTATTTTTTTATTTTTTCTTTTATCAGTTTCCAAGAGCAGTAAACCATAACTGAAATGTCAGAATTTATAATGAACATTGGGTGCTAATTATCAGCTATACCGGGGTCAGATTTAGACTTGTGTATAAAAATAGCTTTGGATTAAGTCAAGTAAAGATCTTAAAATTCAGCATCACCCATAAAGTCATATAACGGATATGAGCTTGGACTGGTATGTTGCATGCCTTGAACTTTGATTTGTACTAGAATTCATTCAAAGTGTGATGATATAATCTCATCTGCAAACCATCACTATTAGGTTGCAGTGGAAAAGCTGAAAGCTTTGGCAAAATTGTGAGCTACGTATATTTGGTGGACAGGAGGATATAACTGTGCTCACAAGCTTGCATCAGCTCAACAGCTTAAACTTGTTAGGTTTTTCTGTATTATTTACTTCAACATTGTTCCACTTTTGTCTTGATGTACATGTGGAAATCATTCCAACAGGATAGATCTTTAACATGTGAATTATAATTAAGAAGAAGGAAGACATTAGTATGCAAGCATGCAATGACACTACATTGGACCATCAGATAATATGTGGAAGCAGTGATAAGAAGCAGAAAAAAAACGTTGAAGCTCATTGCTTCTGTCTATGCTTTGCTTTCATATTTTAAATGATTCAAAACATTTTCCCTTTTTATTCACATTGACTGGATGTTACATTTGTTTGCTGAAATGTAGTAAGGAAGAACAAAAAGGAATGTAGGACTGAGGCAGATTGGGGAATCATAATGGATTTAATTTGAATAAGAGAAAAAATGTCATTACCAGACACCAGAGTGAAAGGTGTATAGGTAAACTGAGAGAGGTGTACAGTACCACATCTAGTATGAGGAATAGGATGGGCAAACCTTTGGGAAAGCTCAGCAGCAAACATGAGAAGGAAGGAGTTGGTGCAGGGAATAGTATATGCATGCATGTCTGCACATGATCTCACAGGGTGTAAAAGAATGGGTAATGGTATCTCCTTAGGGATCTCAGAGCGAGAGAGGCAGCTGTTAACACTAGTGTCAACCAAAGGACAAGGTGTTGTGGAGAGGCTCTGTGCAAAGGGACACATCCATTTCCCTCAACTCTTTTAGACAGGGAAAGCTGAGAGATTTAAGAAGGCAGGAGGAGTTTGAGGGAAGGCTACATAACAAAGAGGTAAGAAGAGACTTCAAATATGTTGGAACATGGGGACATTGAATACTATTAAAAGGAAGGAAGGAAATGACTGAACAATTTGGAGGGTAAACACTTGATGCAGAAACCTAAATTTTAGGTGAGAGAATGGCAGTTTGCTTCAAGGTAATGGCTACCCAATGACAGAGTGAGATATGAAGGGAGAAAGGGGGTTAGTGGTACTATTTCTTAGAGATTAGCAGATAGCCCATACCATAGGTTCATAGGTTCATAGGTGCATACTAGGCTAATGGCCCTGGAGCCTTTACAAGCCTAGCCCATAGGATTACCCTAGCATTGTGCCACCTGACCTTAGTTCCCAGTGCCTATGTCGAGTAGAGCCACTGGAGTGATCCGCGGGGTGAATTTTCTATTTCCTATCCACTCATCAAGATTTTTCTTGAAGAGGGCCAGTGAGGTGCTCTGTTTGACATGTATTGGAAGTCTATTCCATAACATGGGCAGTCTCTGGGTTATGAACATGTCCCTCCAGCTTGTTCTGTTGATTGTGGTAATGAGGTTGAGGTCTCTGGAGCATGTGGTGCTGAGGGATTGGGATTTCTTTAGATACAGCATTTCTAACAGAGCTGGGTCAGACATGGCTTTGTAAGTCAAGTTGAGATCACCTCTATGTAGGAGATGTGAGACAGAGAATAGTTGGAGTTTTTTGAGTTTGTCCATATAGGGCAAGTGTTTAAGGCCTAGGATCCTCTATGTGAGGTACTTTTGTGGCCTCTACAGTTGTTGCAGGTGTGTAGTGAGGTACATGCCAAATGGGGCATTGTACTCATTGATTGGCCTTATGAGAGAAGAGTAGAGGGAGGTTGATCATTTAGTAGGAGAGGATGTATGCAGGTGGTGTATTCTTGGGAATAAATATGCCCCATACTAAGGGTATAAGTACACCTTATGTAACAGTTCTTAACATAATGTTTTTCTTTTTATATTCATATTACAACCATTACATTTCAACAACGTTATATTAATCCATACTTCTGTTTTCCTCCCATCTCCACCCTCCTTTGTGAGAGACTATCACCCATGTTCAATGCTCTGCATCATCTCAGTCATGTCTTCTAAGCCCAACACCAATTCTGCTTCTAACCCAACCCTACAAATTACATTACTAAGACTTTATTCCATAAAAGTAAAACTATGCAAGACAAAATAACACAGAATACACACATCCAATAGGAACAATAATAAATGTGTCCCCTAATGTAGCCATTACTCTAAACCTAACCCACAGATACTCATATATAAACACAAAACACTATAATGCTGTCTTGCACAGCTTCACAACCACCACCCTTTCAGTCAAACATTCATCTTCCTGCTCACTCTTACTTACCCACACTATATAAAACATGAATTCAGCCAAGGCAGAGTCATACTTTTTTATACTCACACACTTTTTTACTAAATGAGTATTCAGCGTTTTGAATTACAACCACTTAAATGCAAGACTAGCTAATGGTTTTATGTATGCTCAAATGAGCAGCTTTGATGGCAGTAGGATACTTATCAATTGTTTGAATGTTTAATTAACATGTTTTGTATAGTACGCCAACAAATGCAGGGTCACAGGCAGCACAGTGCAAATAATCACTAATACAATCAAAGTTGTCACATAAAGAGATGCACATCCAATTTTCTCCAAGTAAGAAAACGAAGGATAAATAAGCAAAACCAGGTTTATTACAATGTAATGATTATTTGCACTGTGCTGCCTGTGACCCTGCATTTGTTGGCGTGCTTTGAATTGACCTTTACTCATTTTGTGGGGTCCGAGCTCCGTTTGGTCTGTGCATTCTTATTGCTGGTTTTTATGTTTTGTATAGTGTTCTTCAATGTCTTTTTTTGCCCATTTTTGTATTTGCTGCTTACATAACTGTGTGCATTGCTTTTCTAACTATTATTTTAACATCTTGGCCCAAGTTGTGCCTGAAAAGCATCTTCAAACCAGAGCACCTACCAGTAAACAAATGAAAAGAAATAGAATAAATAAATTAAATAAATAAATAAATAAATAAATAAAAATAGCCATTTTAAATGCATTTTCTTCAATATGATCCTCCATAAAATTCCATCTGCCCCCCCCCCCTTTTTATCTAACCATAGGTTGGTATAATATTACTTTTCCATTACTTGCTCATACATTTGTGACATTGTTTTCTGGTGACGTTTCCCTGTCAGTAAACATTTTTTCTAATACTCCTCTACATCTCATTAAACAACAGTTTCCATTTCCTATTATTTCTAGAATTATTCATATTTCATTTACAAATCATCTTGTTGTTCTACTCTTTCCCTTTTTTATCTTTCTTAACACCCAGTACATATGCAATGAATCCAAATATAATACTGTATTTATTAACCCTAAAAGGCCTTTCTCCTTTTAATATAGAATATTCCCTTTTTTATCAAGCAGTCATTACCCCCAATATTACTCATTCTGTCATAAAGTAAAAATCATTAACATTCCTCATAATTAATCTAGATTCACCTAATATAAACAAATTAATTAAATATATTTTGTACAGAAAATTCAGCTTTGAAATCTTCCATACCTGCCCTATTTGTTTCATTTCTCTCTGTTCCCATTACTTTGCTTACTTCTGCACCTCCAAATTCTACACATACCCTTGGATTTCCTAATCTTCCATGCAGGACTAGCTTAGTCCTGCATGGAAGTGGCCGTTTAGGAGCAGGGTGGCAGCCCACCATGCATATTAATGAAGGCGCGCTGCCTGAGCTCCTAATCACACGGAGCATGTAAGAGTGCAGGGGGCATTTCTGAGAGCAGAGATCTCAGAAGGTACACGCCCCCACAATGAAGAACAGAAAGCCCAAAAGAATGAGCGAGACCACTCATAGGTGTCCGCATACCCCCAGCGATATCTCCCCACATGTACAACAGCAATAGTAAATACACAATATAAATATACCATTTTTTATTTTTATGAAACAGATTAAATTTAACTGTAGGTGCAAGGGTTTGCCCATCAATTAGCTACGGTTAATGCAGCTTAAATGGCTGAAGAGGATAACAAGGAAGATATATGCAAATGAAGCCATATAACAATAGTGTAGTGGGCAAAGCATTTGCCTTACGAGCAGGTATTCCCGGTTCAAGTCCCACTGCAACGCATTCCATTTTCCATGTCAAATCACATTATAACCAATATTTTAGTTGCATATCCTACTAAATAACATATATTTGTGAACTGGAGTACTGCATTAAATGCAGATGTGAGGTGTCAGTGTCATAATGTTGCAAAGTCCACAGATAATCACATGTGCCGCATACAGTATATGTACACAGGAATCATGGATACAAATGGAAGGTAAAATGTGTAATGAATGATAAATCCTTACAGCTTCCAAAGCCCCCACCTTCCCAAGAACCATTAGACATTACTGTCTAAATCAGTGCAGTGGTAAGCACCAGTAAGCAAGTGTAAGCAGTATTAAGCAGTAGTAAGCAGGAGTAAGCATATGTAAGCACTAGTAAGCGAGTTTAAGCCCATTTGCCTGGGGTAAGCAATGCACACACAGGTTAAGCAATATTGAAGCTAACTCTCTGTAAGCATATTTAACCAGAGGCTAACATTGCTTACCCTCACACAAACCCATGCAAACCTGCTTACGAGTGTTTAAAAATCCCTTAATCACTCTTGTAAAACAGCTGCTGTTCTTCCCAGCAACAAAATGAACCACCTTGCAGGTCTTGAACCCAGGACCATATATATTATAGTCACAGTAGTTAGCCGCCAGGCCATCACAGGAGTACATAAGAGTGAGGTATCACCAAACAAACCCTCACTACAGTAAAATCAAATTGAACATGTGAAAGGAATCAATATACAGTCATATGTTCTATAATCTGCTGCATAACATAAATATGCGAACTAGAGTACTGAAGTAAGACCAGATGTGAGGTGTAAATGTAATAGAGTGTTGAAGTTCCCTTCTAAACACAAGGACCCCATACAGTGTATGTACACATGAATCATGGATACCAGACATATATATAAGATTTAATGAATAATAAATCAATGCCAAAAAGCAAATATAATCCACAGTCAATTTTAAACAATGCTAAGCATTGCACAGGCCAGCTTAGGAGATGTAAGCAATGTTTAGGCCAGCTAACTCAATGCGCCTAGTGATATACCCCATTAAACAATCCCAACCTTAGGTAAGCAGGTTTGCTCATAGCTTAGCCTTTTCAAAACTGGCCAACCATGGCAAAGTGTGGGAATTCGGCCCTACTTAAACCCAACAGGCGAGAATACATCTCATAACTGGTTGTAGCTTCCCCTTGCAGGCACCATGGCAGAAAGGGGAGAGGGAGTGCACTTCCAAGCACAGAGCTGGGACATCCAGGAGTCCAGAGTCATGGCAGGACTCCTTGTCAAAGACCATGAGCAAAGACTGCTGCAGGGCCAGTACCAGGGTTCCCAATATAAGCCAGAAGCCTGGGGCCATCTCGCCCATGACCTCACCACTGCCACTAGCATACCCCAAACTGGTGAGCAGGTCAGGCATCACTATGCCAACCTGAAGTGGCAAAAGGGGGATCTCTTGGATCAGTGGATCCAAAAGGCTAGGACGACTACCTGTTTTATAATTGTAAGCACATGTATATTATGGATAGGTATGGCTAAATATTCCTCTTATGTCCTTCACAGTGGCAAGTGTGTGGGCCGCGAACCAGGAGGCCCATAGCTGTCGCCTGGAGAGGTTGTGACGCAAGGCAAGTTAGTAATACTCTTGCATGTACTGTCATAGGAAATAAATCTAAAAATATTAGTAAATTAATTGCCAGTATAAAACCTGTATGGTTTAAGGCAAGTACTGCATACACCGGAGAATATGACAGGAAGAGTCTCATATAGTTTGTATGGAAATAAAAGCATAATATCCTGACAATAAAGGTCTAACTACTGGACTGCATGTGTATACTCTGGTATCATATGGTATTGTAGATTTGCACTCACTTAATAGTACTGCTGTATTAAGCACTGTTACCCACACTGTGCAACATAAATAGAATGTGTAGGAATGTCTGTATGTGACTGGTGTAATCCCCAGAGGTCACTTAGTACAACTGAGAGACACATAGAAAACAGTGAAAAGGCAGACAACAAAATCCAAATAGCATATGCTACTGATATGTGAACTGTATTTTTAGCACACACAGCCATTGTTCGAATCCTGGGAGTGGTAGTAGTCTGCATACAGAATCATACCCCACAAGTGTACAGATATGACCAGAGTGTCCAGTAAATTGGCCCATATCTGCTGCCCGTCACCCTGTCCCCCTGGGAAATCAGTGGGATGATCCCAGATGTATGGGCAGCAAACAGGAAATACAGCTGATTGTCACACATCTATGAGAACAAAGCTGGAACACTAGCAACTCCCCAAAATCTTATGAGAGTAATAAGCCATATATGTCCCATTTACATCCTCATCTCGTCAAGCTGTGACCAGAGTGTGTACAGTAACAGAGTGAGATCTAAGTGCATAACAGTAATGTGGAATCTGGTACTGTGTGTGGCAACATTCAGGTAGTGCTAACAAACATTGTGCCCACAGGTCTGTCAGATACGAACACTGTGCCCAGAAATAAAAGCATGATACCCTGTACTGGTACTGTTTACTTTGGTATTACATGGCATTGTGACGGATGCAGTTGCTGTGAATAATAAGGTATTACTCATCACTGTCACCCACACTGTGCTACATAATATAACTGTCTAGGAAATCCTGTATAAGAGTGTTGTAATACAAGATCAGAATATAAAACCACAGGAGAATTATGACAGAAAGCAGATAGTAGATATACAGCAATATCTATATAGCACACACAATTGTGATGGACAGTGTTTTAGTTTTAGCAGACACAGCCATGGTCTGAAACCTGGGAGTGGAAGTAGGCTGCATACAGAACCATACCCCACAACTGTCCAGAATATCTAGTATATGGGCCCATATCTGCTGCCTATCCCCCTGGGAAGTCAGTGGGATGCTCCCAGATGTTTAGGCAGCAAACAGGAAATACAACTGATTGTCACACATCTATGAGAACAAACCTGTCACTCCAGCAACTCCCGAAACTGTTATGACAGTAATAAGCCAAGTATGTCCTATCTACACCTCCATGTTGTCAAGCTGTGACCAGAGTGTGTTCAGTAACAGAGTGAGATGTATGTGCATAATACTAATGTGTAATCTGGTACGTTGTGTGCCAACATTCAGGTAGTGCTAACAAACATTGCTCCCACAGGTACATCGGATACAAACACTGTGCCGAGAAATAAAATCTTGATACCCTGTACCTGTACTGTTTAATCTGGTATTGTATGGAATTGTGAGTGTTGCAGTTGCTCTGAATAATAAGATGTCACTGATCACTGTCACCCACACTGTGCTACATAATATAACTGTGTAGGAAATCCTGTATAAGAGTGTTGTAAGTCAGTAAAGGTTGAAGAGGGCAATAGTCTAGATATGTCCCGGTTCACCTGCATGTGGTCAAGACATGGCCAGAGTCTGTGCAAAAAGAGATGGACAGGTATGTGCACAACATCAACCTGGAATCTGGGAGTATGTGTAGAAACAGTTAATTATTGTTAACAAACATTTCCTCCACAGGTATACCAGGTAAGAGGTGTATACTGCAGGCAAAACCAGTTCATGTATAAAGATGATGGCAGCCATATCACTGTCCAAACAAAATCAATAGGGTAGTGTAGTAATACTTGTAAGGTACAGATAACAGCACTGACTAGGAAAGTAATGTGAACTACAGGAATATACTAGTTGTTAATTGACATCTTCCTCTCCCCCCACCATATCTCCAACAATACACTTCATACCCACCTCAACTGGTATGTGATGACTCCACTGTTAAGTTGGGACATATGTCCTATTGGTTGATAATTATTTAAATCTGTTTCTATGCATGTGCTATGTTGAAATACTCCAACATTGGTGGCATGGTGCCATCAACGTACCTACATCCTGTTGTAATACCACTGTGGTCCCATATATGTATGTCTTCCATTTGCTATGCAACTGCTCCGTATCTGTTTTCTGGGTTAAGGGGAATATCTGTACATGCTGTTATACCTAACCCTGGAATGTGTTGACTATTACTAACCCACATATGTTGATACACCATAAACACCATAGCACGTATGGGAATGCGGGTACCAGTGGACCCACCTGTCCCACCTCAGCTGGCCGTGGCACATCTGGAGCCCAACCCGGGACCTCCTCATCCATTGGTCCTGTACCACCTTCAGGTTGAACCACCTCAGGGGATGGGGCTAGCCCCCCCTTGGAGTGGGAGTGAACAGGAAACTATCACCCATTGCCAGGTCTGGGTCATGGTGTGTAGAGAGCTCTATCAGCTGTTTGGAGATCATCTATGCCAGCTCGAGGGTCGCATGTCGCAACTAGAGGGTCAGCCTGGCTCGCTGGCTCAGCCTAAACATAAAAAGTAAAGCACTTCTTCACAACATAAGCAACTTTATTGATGAACAAAGCTTTCAGACTTCAAGTCCTTCCTCAGTGTTACAAATCAATTAACAGACTCTATTTAAGTATTAAAGCATATACAAGTCACATGACAAACTCAACCTATTAAAATAACAAAACAATTTAAACACACTCATTAAAATCATTCAATACAAATTTTTAAAATATGTTCAAAAGAATATATGCATAATATGAACACACATTCTTTAGACACCAAAAGAAAGAACCAATTCCTTCTTTTTACATATCCTTTAACCCACTGCATTCTGTTTTAATTTTAGAATGAGTTTTAAAGTCACTTGTTTATTAAGAACAGGATGTAAATCAGCCCTTAAATGGACAATCCATTCATATTCTCTCGCATCCAGTTTTGCAATAATATCACCACACCTCATATGAGGCTTTACGGACTCTATAACCCTAAATGTAAACTCATGTAATTCACCCCATACCCGATTCCCGCACATGCTTAGCCAAGGAGTTAGATTCAATAGCCCTATGTATATCAGATCTATGTTCTATCATCCTGTCATGTAGTCTTCTTACAGATTTCCCTACATAGAAACCTGAACATTGAGTACAGGTAGCTAAATAAATCACAAAAGTTGAATTGCAGGTAGCCATACAATTAAACAAGAATTTCTTTCTAGTGACAGGATGTACAAACTCATTAGAGATACATATATTAAGGCAGCATGAGCAATTATAACATGGTCTAGTGCCTTTTGTACCATAAGTGGTACTCTTTTTTCCTATTTAAAGAAAAATCCTTGTAACACAAATGCTGCTTAAGACTCTCACAATTTCTATATGTAAACAGTGGTCTGTCAGGTAGCCATTTTTCATGTCCTGAAATAGCTTTCAAAATATGCCAGTTTTCCTTAATAATCTTTTTAATAGCTGGAGTGGCCCTACTATATGTCATTAAATATCTTAAGGGCTGTGCATTCCCTTCCTGCCATGTTACTACATCCTCCCCATCTTTATGTAGATAAGGCTTAGCCTGCCCATCTCTCATATCTAAAACATTATTCCTGATGTTATTTAATTCATAGCAGTCATAGCTCCTTGCTATAAAATTCCGAGTCATATTATCCGTTTCATCACAGCAAATAACTGTATCTGTATTAAGTCTACTAACCCTCATATACTGGCTTTTCGTAATGCCCTTAAACACATGCTTAGCATGCATACTTCGTCTATGGAGGAATTTATTAACATGAGTATCCTTTCTATATATAGAAGTATGTAATGCACCATCCCTCAAGGAGACAGTAACATCCAAGAAATGTATACTTTCATATGATTTATTCATCTCAAACTTCAAAAAAGGAGTGGGTTCATTTAAATATGTAAAAAATTCTTCTAACTCCATGTCCGTCCCTCCCCAAATCAAAAAAATATCGTCCACAAAATGCTTAAAGAAAAGCACTTTTGGACCATAAACACTGTGCTGACATATAGCAGTGTACTTCCATTTTCCCAGCATTAAATTGGCATAAGTATTGGCCACTGCAGTACCCATTCCTACACCTGATAGTTGGTGAAATATCTGCTTGTTAAATATAAAAACATTGTTCTCTAACACCAACTCAAAAAGTTCACATGTAGTCTCAACCCTTCTTGCTGTATGCTGACCATGTTCAATCAAATGTTCTCTAATTTGCTCTGTACTGTAAGTGTTTGGAATCACAGTAAAAAGTGACTTGATGTCAAATGTTACAAAAATGAAATCATTAGCATCCCACCATTCTCGTAATTGCATCAGAAAGTCTCCTGTATCATTAATAAAGCTAGGAATAACTCCTAAATATAATTTCAACACATCCTGTAAATAAACGGACAAGGGTTCGGCAATCCACCCCCTTCCGGAGACAATTGGTCTCACTGGTGGGTTGCTAAGTGATTTTTGCACCTTAGGCAGACCATACAACACTGGAATAGTGGGACAATGGACAGAAAAAAGTTAAAAGTAGTTAAATCTATGTCATTCATCAATTGCAAGTCATAAATACACATATTTACCTTGCTAATAATCTTATTCACATCTTGTTCAGAAATAAATGTAAACACTGAAGTGTCAGAAATCAGCTCATTCATTCCTTCAGTGTAATTACTAACATTCATAATAACAATATTTCCTGCCTTATCCACTTCCTTAATTACTATGTATTTGTTTTGCTGCAAAGTTAACAGTGCATTGAACTCAGCCTGTGTCAACTTTTATGATTTAACAAAACAATTAGACTCATACAACTCTCTTATTTTTTGCTCACACACATTATTAAAAACAGTAATAACTGGATTGTTCAATGGTATAAACATACTGCTTCTCCTGTAGGTACTAGGTGCATAAATGCATCCTTAAATATATTCTTTAAACAAACATTATGTGAAAAAACCTTCAGTTCAGTAATAGCATTTACTACGTTGTCAACTCCTGCTAGTATAAATTTGGTCCCTTGTGATAGTAATGCCATGTCAGCATCCATCAGTATGTAATCAGATAAATTTATAATATTAAATATTTGTCCATCCATTTTAAAGTTCACAGTGTTACAGCCAGTATTAACACAACTTATGGCTGTTTGCTGGTCTTGCTCTGCATTGTTGGACAATTCCTGAGATGCCCTCATGACTGGGATCGATGCCAGATGATAGTTTCTTTCTATAACTGAACCTTTTCTGGTAGGTTCATTAGTGTACATAAGTTCTTGTCTAAAAAACTAGTACACGATCTCACTTCATGTTGATTCCCTGAACAACTCGCTTCTGCTGACGTTCTCGCATCGGAGTAACTTGCTTCTTAGTTACTTCACTCTGAAATTTCGCCTCCACTTGCTTCTCATTGGTTAAGGAAAGCAAAGGATCCAGGCTTTGTTGTTATTGGTTAGCAGCTGTCTCATCAGCCAATGGAAGTCCCATGTCCTCCGAATTACTTAATTCATTATCTAAAGGCTCAAACCTATCCAACTCATACATTGAGCCTTTTTTAGAAGGTTTTACATTTAATTTTTTATTAGCAGATTGTTTAGGCCAAGAAAAAATGTGACAATTACTGAAATCATTAATATCTCTCTGAATCTTACGTCTCTTGGTCACCTCCAGTTGGCCATCAAAAGCAGAGAGGCACACCAGCATACCATTATGAGGAAGGACTTGAAGTCTGAAAGCTTTGATCGTCAGTAAAGTTGCATACGTTGTGAAGAAGTGCTTTGCTTTTTATGTTGTTCTTGGTTTTGCTGTATTTCTTCACTTCAACAGTCTAGACATCTTTAGTTTTGTTGACTTTCTCTGGCTCAGCCCCCAGCACAGCCACCTTCGGGGCTATGAAGGTGCAGTGGTGACTACCCATGGGTGGGGATCTCAGTCCCACTGTTTCCACTAGGGGGATCATGGGCTTCTGATTTCCCAACATCCCTCACTATCAAAGTGTTTACCCCCACATGTGTCATATACTGCCCCTGTATGCATCTTGTTTGTCTTGTCTGTTAAATTACCCACCCTACCCCTTCAAATATACCTACTATCCCTCCCCAGCATCCCATTCTCACCTGCAAAAAAAGGCATTTTGTTTCCCAAAAAAAAAATATCGCCCCATACATAGCTATCCATTTTGCACACGTGTCCACTGGACACATGTAATCTGGCCTAATTGGCATCACAACATATTATTGTTGTCCTCAACCCTCTCTCAGGGGTTTGAGTGTCCAAACCTACCTCCAAATTCAGTGTATATGCACAGCTGTTGCTGTAGAAGAAATGGGTAGCTATGAACTGTCCCTACACCCTCCTGCACATCCCTAGCTATTTTCCTCACTGTCTTTCCCCTCTATGTGCCCCTTTTTCACCACTTTCCTATCAAGACTTTATTCTTTTCTTTTAAAGAAATTAGTGAGTGGGTAAGTGGGAGTAAGCACTTTTAAGCAGCAGTAAGCAGGTTTAAGCTTGTTTGCGCGGGGGTAAGCAATGCCTACACAGGTTAAGCAATTTGGAGGCCGAGTATAAGAAACTGTAACCGGAAGTTAGCAGTTCTTACCTCCGTGCAAACCCATGCAAACTTGTTTACAACTGCTTAAAAGTGCCTTAATCACCCTGTATCCAACAGCCCTTGTTTTGCCCAGCAACAAAATAAACAGCCTCTGCAAGGCTCAAACCCAGGACCCTTCACACCATAGCCAAAGTGATTTACCACTAAAGATATATTATACACAAAAGTTCAGGGATCATACACCAGGCAGAAGAATACTCGATATAATCCTGTAGTACAAAGACACGTTCAGTCACAGACTTGTTACATGTAGTTTAAAACTTAGCTTTATTGCAGTAGGTAAGCGCTTTCATGGGAATACCTCATATGCTCATATCTAATTAGTGATTGCTAGTTTGCCTCTTATAAAAGGAAGCAGGAATTTTATGCTCTTATGGTCTGATGAAGTGGGAGGTATTCCCATGAAAGCGCTTACCTACTGCAATAAAGCTGAGTTTTAAACTACATATAACAAGTCTGTGACTGAACGTGTTTTCGTACTACAGGATTATATTGAGTATTCTTCTGCCTGGTGTATGATCCCTGAACTTTTGTGTATAATATATCTTTTGTGGACTATTCTTTGGGGATACATTTCTCCAGTTTGTTTTTTGGTGCTTGTGTGTGGATTTTATTTACCACTAAGCTATATCAGATACACATAACTCTGATGTTTTCACTAACATATCAGCCAGCCCAGTCATTCAACAGTACAGGAAATGTATCTAAATAGATATATACATATCTATATATGTAGATATAGATGTATATATATATATATATATATATATATATATATATATATATATATATATATATATATTATATATATATATATATATATATATATATATACATATATACATACATATGCATACGTCTATAGAAATATATGTCTGCATCTATATGTCTATATATATACAGCAATATATATATATATATATATATAAGCAGATATATATATATATATATATATATATAGGTATATACAGACATACATCTGTAGATTCAAATGGGAACATAACAAAAACATATATGTCCACATGCACCGTTAATGGGGTTGAGGGGGCCCAAACAACATACGTCTTATACGTATCGGTATTCCTCCCCCACCACAGCCAAACAAATGTGCCCTACAATACACTACCAACTGTTACAGATCCCATAACCAGGACCTGACACAACATGGGCACAAGATGTTAACAGTACTCCATCCCACCTGTATGATGTCAGGCTGGTATCAGTAACATATCATGCAGTACAGTCTGGCTGCCATAGGGAATGTAAAATGTGGAAGTAATCAACATCCCTAGGATATATATATATATATATATATATATATATATATAGATATATATATATATACATATATATGTAACTACACATACACACACAGAGATATTTATAGGAAGATACATGTGTAGATGATGCACACAATATGGAGCAGCCACTATGCCTACAGTTACCACCTTACCAAGCGGACACTGTATGAGCCACCCATACAAATGACAATTGTTGCCTGCAACATATACCCACAGAGAGGTCAAAGGATATAACACCACACACAGGTTTGCATACATGGGAAAGCTTTATTTGTGTACTATTACAGTTGTATATGCCATGTCATATAGCTGTTTAGACCCTGACATACATAAAAACAGAGTAATGCAACTGTGAAACAGTTATATTAACACAGTAGTCTGGAAAGGTTTACATATGTTGCTGTCCAGGCCGAGGCCTTCAAGTAGTACAGTAGTAAAGACAGACTGGGCCACAGGATACCAATCAATCAACAGTAAGTAATGCAGATGTGTAGTCCAGCAGCCTCTATCACAATCCTTAGGTGTTAAAGACCTCAGTTGACACAATGGGATGTATATGTTACAAAAGGCATAACTGACACCATCACAATCACACTGACAAACATAACAGTCTGTATGGCAGGAGGCAGTAGGCCTCCATTTACCCAAGGTGAATTGTATGGTAATGTACATCCAAATACCTTAAGGCAGCTTACCCCTGATAACCCCACATGTTGTAACAGCCTAGGTTAGTTATGGTGCACCCCCATAGACTCAGTAATACAGGGCCATATACCACTGTAACATACACTGGCCTCTGGAGTGCATAAGGGCACACATGTATTGTGCAGATGAAGCCCACACATATATGGTCCCAACCCCACCATTTGTGTGGGGGATACAACAGCAGTGGAATGATGGCAGGAATGGCAGCATGACATACTCACAGCCCAATGCATAACAACCCCTGACAGCATGTCATATGTACAAAGCCTGGTATGTAGGTGGAGGACAGAGGCTGGAACACAAGCCCATATGTGTAAAACTGTTGTCATACACTAAGCAAGTTGCTGGTGTTACAGGATATTTTGCAACATACCCTTAGTCAGGAATATGAAGTTAGAAACAGAAATGTATGTAGCCATGGACTGATAGCACTCAACACACACACTCTGCCAGTGATATATCTGACACAAGACCTGTGTGGTGGACAGACAAAACATAATAGCACACATCTGGCCATTAAGAGGATAGACCCACAGTTGAGAGCTATGCAGACAAGACTGCATTCCAAGTTAAACTAGTATGTACACACAAACCCTGTAACTCTGGTGTTATACATTGCAGACAACAACACTACTCACACTCTGTCTGTAGTTCTGGAACCTCCTACAAATATGTAGCTGGCCTGAGTGTGCAGGTTTTTCTGTAAGAGGTATTGCTACCTGCTGTCTGTAATGCTGCTGCCCACACACAGGATGGATGTCCATCATACAGGAAATGTAAAGGGACCACACCGACATGATGGGATTTATAGTAGTTGGTTGCCATGACAGTGGTAATTAGAAGTACTACACAGCATGCTGCATGCAAGTAGCAAGTGGAGGACACTGATTGGTGCAGAGGCCATCACCTGATCATGTGCATCACCTACAAATTCCATGCTGCAATCTATGCAAAGCAGCTCATTCCATTTACTGGATAGAGACTGAGAGTGAGAAAGAGAGAGAGAGAAAGAGAGAGTGTGTGTATAAGGCACAGAAAAAAAAACTTCCAGAAGAGTCTGCATTCCCAGAACAGGTATGTGAAGTATATATGTATATAACTAGCCGTAGCACTTGGTTCATAATAATGGGATAGATGATGTGGAATGATTTATATGTGCCTTCAGGTGTTGTTGTAATGCTGTTCAGTTGAGCAACTGCTAAGGACACTAGAGTCCATCTCTGTGGGTAGTTGGCCATACTCGTCAACCGTGCAGAGCAGCACTGACTAATAAGATGTAAGCCATCATACTGTGTGTTGTGTAATGGGAAGTATGTATATTATGTGGCCAATAGCTGGTGGTGGAAGCAATGCCATAATGATGGACACGTGGGTTCCACAGCCCACCTCTTGCAGGTTACTCAGGGTAACCTGTATTGTAGCATGCAGGAATGCCATAGGTGTGTAATAGGGTTACCTCCAATCCGGCCCTACATGTACACCCCTAATATCAGTCTGTGTCCATATGTGGCACCTGTCTGTGTTGTAGCAAGGCAGAACAGTGCAGCTGTGCAGCAAGGTGTTTTGAGATTGTGGACCTGATGTGTAAATGTACCCCACATAGAGGTATGCATATGTGCATATAAATATATATATATATATATATATATATATATATATATATATATATATATATATATATATATATATATATATATATATATATATATATAATACAGGTATGTCCACAAATATACAGATGCCCATATGTAGACATATATATGAGCACATATATACAACATCATATATATCTACACATATGTAGATATATACCTATATGCACATTTCTACATATATACAAACAAACACACAAACATATATGCATGTAAATGCATGTCCCCTATATTAGTACCACAGTGCTGCATGCTATGTGAGAGGAAACAGCACACATAGCAATACACACAGATATCTTCAGCTGTCAGTGTGTGCAACATGGACGGGTATGTCACATGTGAACCCTTTGTTGGGACCACATTGCCCTTGTCTGTGAAGTATGGAATGGGAATATGGGGCAGTATGGCAGGTATAGTTGTGGAAGCGGTCTGGGTTGGTAGATATAGAGGACAGCCTACAGGGGTGGTATGTGACACATGCAGTGGGTAAACACCCTGGATGGTGTGTGTGGTCTGTGATGTGGATGCCCCATGTGCCCCAATATGGACACAATGGGAACAAACCTCCCATCCACTGCTATTCACAACAGCAGTCCATGTTCCGAAGGTGCCTGGCCTGGAGGCTGAGCAGGAGGAGCATATGGGCCCTGTGAATGTGTACTGGGTGCCTCAAGGTGATGTAGCACATCCCACATGTGTCTGTGTAGCCCGTTATGGAACAGACCCTGGACCTGCCCTCAGGGGAAAGGAACATGTCTGTGTGTGCCCCCGGGGGGGGGGACAAGATCCCCTGGGTTGGTTCCACCTAATGGTATTGCTGGGCCAGTACATGAGGGGGCCCTATGCTGGGTCACACATGTGATGTGGCCTGGTAACATGGGCAGATGAGTTTGGAGAGATGGTTCTGCTGGCCAATAGTACATATGCATGCGATTGTGTCACTGTTATAGAACATATGTTGGTAGTAATAGTCTACACAATCCAAGAACATGTCCAACAGCATGCATAGATAACCGCAATAACACTACACATAGCAAGCATACCACATATATATATATATATATATATATATATATATATATATATGGAATCATTGTGCTCATGATGATGGTATGCAGGTGAATAGTCTGTAATAGGCCAGTAATTATAGTGTCCACACAGGGAACATGGCTACAAACACATTGCACAAAGCGTGGTGCAGTACAATATCTGCCCCACTGGTAGGTGTGCTGTAGCCATACATATTGAGTTGTGTGTACAGTTTGTCACTGATATGGTGGGGGGGTGACAGTGATGTGTATTAAGAACTGTGGTATCCTTGCTGCATGACTTACTAACACCTGTATCCATCTTTATGTCTTTCAGGCATGATGTCCCATGGAAGGCTGCCAGTCTACACAGCAGCTGAAAATGAAATCCTGCTGAATGAACTAATAGAGCACTATGCAATCTTGTTTGGCCAGGCCCTCATGATCAGCAGGAGAGGACCGCCCTTTGAAATGACCTAGTCCACAGGGTCAATGATGTCAGACTGCGCAACCACAGTTATGATGAGGTCCGGCATCATTGTTCTGACCTGCTTTGCAATGCCCGTCAGCATGCTGCTGCAGTCTGGGGGGATCACCTTGACACGGTGGGGGTCATGCCATCCATCCCCCCTGACACATGTGGAAGAGCACCTGGACAGCCTTGTGGTACCTGCCCATCTGGCCAGCCTCTAACCACCGGACACCTTTGTGGAGGTGGGTGCCACCATCACACTGGCCTAGGAGCATGCAGGTAAGGCCACAGGGCACATCAGTAGACCACTGTTGTGTATACATCTGCTACTGTACAGGTAGATCATGCATATCTGACATGTCATAGATATATTTTGTTGCTGCATAGTAGTGATAAACAGATGTCCATATGTGGTAGTATTGTGGAAATGTACTGTTGATGTATTGTAATACTGCACCCACTGTAGCACTGCCACAGTTGTGGCCACTGACTTTGCATCTCTCATCCTCTTATGTAGGTCCCTCCGGGATACCACCAAGCCAGCAGCCTGTAGCTGGTGAGTATGGTTTATGTAGATGCTTGCCAATACACTGGGCATGTAATGACAATGGTATATTCCATGCACACATCTAACACACCTACCCAGAATGCATGCTGTACATGTGCACGTATTGTTGCTGTGAAATGCACTGCATCACAGGAGTGACCATGATGGGATATTGGAAGGGTATGTCAATCACCTGCATGATAACTAACATCCTTTCATTGTGGAATGTATCCACATGGAGTAACATAATGGTGGGAGACATGGCCTACAGCAGGGACTTATATGGAACAACAAACATATACAGTGCAACACTAGTGTATATACCTGTAGGACAATGGCAACAGCTGCAGAGATACACTATGGCATAAGGCATTACAGTATTCCACATTATCAGCTGAGACTAGGCTGTAACATGTGGTGTTCAGTGTATGGGACACTGCAAAGTGACGCACATGTGTAGGGCTTACTTGTCATGCATCTGCAAAAATGTTGAAGGGGGTGTCAGCATGACACACCAGTGCACTGCAGCAGGGATCCTAAGGATGCTAAGAATGGCTGTATCTGCACATAGTCAGGTTCAGGACCTGTGGCAGATGTAACCCTACCTCCACAGCAATAGTGATGGCAGTGTGTGAACACCAAGGGATGTGCACATGAGTAGACCTTGCAATTATGCAGATTAGGGGGACAAGTGTAGGGCAGACTGAACATACACTGGCAAATGCAGATGGCCCATGCTGGTAAACCCCTGCCAGGAGTAGTGACTGCTGTAGTACACACAATAAGAGGTGTGTCAAGCCATCATAAGGATGTGCACACATATGCCCACACGGTATGTATGCATTGTGGTCAGCATCTGCACACCTAACAGATTTTGTAGACACTGCATGTGAAAGTACAGGACATATGTCACATATCGGGCTCATGTATTGTTAAGATATGCGGTGATGTGGTCCCATGGCAGATCAAGGATGGGTACGTCATATCAATAAGGGTGCGTACACCCCCCATAGCCACGTTGTGCTCTGATGGTTATTAGTGTAAGAGTATTGGATTGATCATACATGGTCCGCTGATGTTAAGAGCTGTAAATCAAACATCAGGCATTCACAAATTACATCTGTCCACATATCATCCCAGGTATGTGTTGCTGGAAATCATAGGGGCTGTGAGCATTAAGCTGACATAACTGACACAGTAGTACACATTCAGCAATGGGCTGTACACCCGTGAGGTGTGGTACACAATACATGGCAGGGTGTAGAACAGGTGTACAGCGATACTGTGTACATGGGTGCAGTGGTATCCAAGTGAAGGGGCATCACCTAGTGACACAGCACATGCATCCCACACATGTATACTGCTGCTAGCATGGATTGACTATAGCTGCACTGCATGCTGTTGGTTACTATATGTTATGCATGTTGACAGATGGGTAATAGGAGGACTGTATGTACTATCATTGTGCAACCTCACCCATATGTGTGTGTGTGTGTGTGTGTGTGTGTGTGTGTGTGTGTGTGTGTGTGTGTGTGTGTGTGCATCCTGGTGGGTTGTTAGTTTGTCTGTAGGGTCACTCTGTTGAAGTGGAAGGAGGCTGATGCATGTAGGATGCGTGTGTGCATGTGTGTGTTTGTGTGGCTGGCCATGTATGCACATGTGTGATTGTGGGGTGTTCATACAGCAGAACATCTGTTTAGGATTGTGCAGTGCATGGACATGGACTGCCACAATACACACCAGGAATACTTGTCGTGTATATAATCACAGGACATCTGATAGTATAATATGGTCTGTAGCATGGAACAGGCATTGAGAGGGAAGGTAGACAACAGGTACACCCTTAATATCACATTCAGCAGAGATGTCACCTACAACCCATGTATGCAGCACTACAGATGCATTGGGGAAGTACTAGTCAACACCAGGGAGTGTATCCATATATTACAGTTGTCACATGATAGGCTGATAGAGCAGCATATCTGGCATGTACTGAGCATTACATACACATGACACACCAGTGCGTGATATTATGGAGTTAACATAGTAGCCCACACATATAGGGGCCATGCTCATGATGTCTGGACATACACAGGATGAACACCGAATGATAGCAGTGAGGCCATCTAAAACCACAACACATAGGTCAGGCAGGTAATGTAATAACAGGTCCTGTGTTGTGATCACTTGTGTTGGCATTTAGAGGACTGAGATGTTTATGAGTGGTATCAATGTTTGTATGTTACCAAGTGTGATGCAGGATGGGGTACACATGAACATATACATGGGACTGTCTGGGCGGCACAGTGGTACAGCGGTTAACGTTGTCGCCTCACAGCAAGAGGTTCACCGGTTCGATTCTCGGCTGGGGTGTCTTCTGTGTGGAGTTTGCATGTTCTCCCTGTGTTCGCGTGGGTTTCCTCCGGGTACTCAAAGATCCTCCCATTTCAAAGACATGCATCTGGAGCATTTCTCCCCAGGCTCCACTGAAAAACACACATTGTGGAACCACATGGGACATTCCTGGTCAACAAATGTTAAATAAAAATAAATAAAAATAAAAAGTCACAGCCAGGTAGGTATTACAGTGGTGTGTGTATGTGTGTGTGCATGTGTGTGTGTGTACTGTTAGGCGATGCTGTACAGGTTTTAAAGTGCATTTATTGTTTTCCCCCACAGGTAGTGAGGTGGGTCAGGGTCCTTCCTGCATGCAGTCTGATGTTGGTGTCCATACAGACACTGAAGATGATGATAGTACCGTTGAGGCATAGGTGGGGTTGTCAGGGGCTGAAACAGCACCATTATTTGACATCCTCCTTTTAACTACCCCAACCCCGCACACAGTTTCAGTGCCTATACCATACTCCATCACCAGTGGCCATAGCGGAGGGATAGCTGGCATTTGGTGGCTGTGCACAGGAAAGTGTAGTAACCATGCCTACTGTGTCTGGTCACAGCAGGCATGGCCAGATGTCCAGCAGGGCACCACATAGGCAGATGTCTCAGGGTGCTCATGGTAGGGCCGCTGGACATCATGCCCCTGGCAGAAGCGACATAGCTGGTACCAGCAGGTGCATGTTTCAGGCTGTCATGGAGGTGCAGGCACGTATAGAATGTTACACCAGACAGGACCTGAGGCTGCAGAGGACTGTTCTTACATCTGCAAGTGACAACACCTGTGAACTGGCTGGTGCCATCCATGCATTAACTGAGTTCATGGATAGACAGTCTGGTGAGATGATGGCCCTCATCGACCGTGGTCCGACCATGCTTGGAACGTGTGGTGGAGTGTGGTGACAGCCACGTGGATGTAGCCCAGCAACACCAACAGCTGGCAGTCAACATGGACATTCTTGGACACCAAGGGTCTCCCTTAGTGGCAGTACCAGCCCTGGCACTATGGTGGTGCTGTCCACACTGCACCACAGCAGGCCATGAGCATGTGGTCCTGGCCAGTCCCAGGATGGACCTGGTACCAGCGGAAATTTGTCATCATCAGGTGAGAGTAGCACATTGAGGCCTTTACCTATACATGCCCATGGAACCCCTGGAAGGCACAGTCCACGTGTCCATGGCCAGAGGCAGTGAACTGCACACCCTGCCAGGTATGGTCTTCAGCTGTCCATAAATGCTTCTCTAAGGCAGCCACATGGCAGAACTGTGTGCATGCATACCCACACACTATACAAACACACCTAGGGAAATCCCATACCTAAACGCACCACAACACCATGCCCAGTTCTCCTTAGTACACCCCTCACCCACACACATGCTGTGAAATGTATAGCCCACCTTCGGCCTCTGGCAAACCAGCACACCCTGTGCATAAGGTGATACCTGTGCCACATCCCTGTCATCCATACCATCTATGCATGAACAGGCTACTTTGGTTCTGATGCACATGGTGACTGTACTACAATGTACCACAGTACTGCAGTGTAATATGTTGTAAGGAGTAAAGTGTAATGCATATATGTCAGTAAGTGTAGCCATCCAGCAATGTTGCATTACAGCTGTTAGTAGCACTGGTTGATTGTGGTCTCTATAATGTTATCCATTTGTGTTGTAGGTGTACATGTGTCAGCATGAGGATGCCCTGTGCATATGATGATACCTTTGCCACATCCCTGTCATTTATACCATCAATGTAGGGACAGGATAATATGGCTCTGATGCACATGGTGACTGTACTACAGTGTACCACAGTACTGCAGTGTAACATATTGTAAGGAGTAAAGTGTAATGCATATATGTCAGTTAGTGTAGACATCCAGCAATGATGCATTATAGCTGTTAGTAACATTGGTTGATTGTGGTCTCTATAATGTTATCCATTTGTGTTGTCGGTGTACATGTGTCAGCACGAGGATGCCCTCTGCATATGATGATACCTGTGTGATATCCCTGTCATCCATACCATCAATGCAGGGACAGGCTAATATGGGTCTGTTGCACATGGTGACTGTAGTTCAGTGTGCCACAGTACTGCAGTGTAACATGTTGTAAGGAGTAAATTGTAATGCATATATGTCAGTTACTGTAGCTGTCCAGCAATGATGCATTATAGCTGTTAGTAACACTGGTTGGTTGTGGTCTCTATAATGTTATCCATTTGTGATGTAGGCATACATGTGTCAGCACGATTATGATGTGCAGTCATTCTCCACAATGGGGTATGGCACTGTGGTACCACCATGGCTGTGACATATCTGGGGTACAGTTGAACACATGTCACAGGTTAGTATAACAGTTACTGCCTGTGCCACATGGACAGGTGCCCCACTGGTGTGCATATACCCTGCAACCTGATGTAGACCCATCCATATACATGCACACTGTTACTTGGCAACACTGGAACTAGACCCCTACCTAGGTATGTAGTGATACTGAAGTGTATGGCTTACGATGCACACACCACACAACGTTTAGGGTGAGGTGTGTCCCAGGTTACATGTTACATGCAGAACATCCCTAGACATGTACAATATGCTAATGTGGGATGTAATGGGTGTATATGGACAATACATAGTGTGACATACCTTCATATACACATTAACAGACACATAACAGGCAGACACACATCTGAAAGACCAGGGCCTATCGCTGCTAACTAACTTGACCATGTGTCCAATGTGTTACAGGTAAGCTGCACACAGCACATGCATAACTGGCCTGGAATGTGGTACCAGTTACCTGTATGCTTGATGGTGACAGTAGTAACCATAACATGGTACATGGGACATATACCAAGTGTACCTTGGTGTAATGACAGTGTACACAGCACTCACATCCCCCAGTGGATATTGTACTCCCTGACATCCATGATGACACTCTGATATACCCACCATCAGACATTGGCCACGACTGCGATGCAACCTATTGTAGATCCCAACAGTGGTACTACAGGGATATGCATCTGATGCACATGACACAAACATAGTAGGATGCTGCATTGTCATGCCTCACCCATAGACAGCAACAACACTATCTGTACTACCGTGTGGCAATGGGTATTGTAATAGGTGTATGTGGCTTCAGAATGCAGTACCCTACAGATAAATGGACATGCACACATACCCACACTTGCCAGAACAAAATGGGCATCCCATGCCTATCAACCCATTTGTACAACACTGTTGTGCTGGTACTGCAAGGCTCATATAGCTGGTATGGGGAGGAGCTTAACAGGGTACATGTAATGTCCCATACAGCAGCAGCCACAACTGGCTATGGCAATGAGTGTCGTGGTAGTTGTGAAGGCCTTCATGGAATTCCCATGTACAGGTGTGCTAACACACAGGCACTGCTATACTCAGTCATGCACACATGCACATAAGTCAGTACTGGGGTGCATCACTGCAGGTGGTCATAGCTGTGTATCTAGCTATTGTCCAAGGAAAGATGGGTTGTTTAGGGGTTGTGTGTACAGTGGTATCCTGCCATCTATCAACAGACACTACTGTTGTGAACCTCAGGGTGAGAGTGACATGCATTAGCCATTCCTCCAGGTGCCTCCTGCACATGGCCTCTGAGGTGATCATGTTGACATGCATGCAACATGCACTACAACACATGGTTAGTGTCTGTGATGGAGACCTGTACCCAAGCATGTTCTTTTGACTGTGGTAGTGTAGTGGAGGTACCCATTGCATGTGGTGCATACAGGGTGCTATCTCCAATATGTACCATTTCTTACACAGCTGGGCAGACATGTCAGTGTCAATCAAGCATATGATGCCTGTACATATCCCAACTAGATACCTGCCATCTGCACATCTGTACATGGACTGACAGTCATCAGCTTGGCAAGTAGCTATGCAGTAGGATGAATGTGTTGACAGATAGATGTTTGACAACAATATGTATGCCATACTTACCTGTCAGGAGCCCTCACTATCATGTGCTGTACAGATGGTAGTCTACAGTTACATTCCACATGTTGGATCATTACCCAGTAGGGGTTATATACTGTGGCACAGCTCACACACCAGGGATACAACAGGGAGGCCTCAAAGTCCAGCTATGGCTGCAGGTGTGCCTGTTGTCAGTACTACATTTAGCACTCTACTCTTGCCTGGGTAGACACTGTCAGTAGTAGTACAGCCAGGAGACACTACATGCCAGTGTGACAGCACATACCCTGGGCTACTACCCCTATATGTAACACAGTCACATGGATGGCAGTGCTGTACAGGCCTCATATATGTCTGTGTCCCACACATGACATTCACACCCCTTGCTACTGTAATAACAGCACATAGGTGCATGTATTGTACATGGCATTACATACATTTATTACAGATGTGATTACCCTGCTATCTTATCAGACTGGGTGGTGTGAACTGGTTACCAGGGCTAAGCCATGCTTAGCAGGAATCAACATTGCTGCAGTATAACAGCTGAGCTGATTTGCACACTGGTAAGCGAAGCCTACACTGTGTAAGCTCCCATACGTTTACCCATAGCTTAGCACCGCTTAGCTTCACGCAAACCCATGCAAACATGCTTAAAGCTGCTCAAAACTTTCTTAACCACTCTGACAGCCCTTGTTCTGCCCAGCAACAAAATGAACAGCCCTTGAACCCAGGACCCTGTACACTAAAGTCACAACACTTAACCAGTACATCATGACCACTGTGAAGACAGCTGTCGCTTTTCCAGTATATCTGTCAATACACATATTGATTAGTATGGAACAATTGCCTTTACTTCCACAATTGTGTAGTACTTGTTATTAATATGACTGTTGCATCACATATGTTGGTTTATTATAATGTACACATAGCAGATACATACAGTAAGATACATCTGGGAGTGTATACGCAACTGTGAGGCTTACACATGACAGGAATATGGATATATACATATAATCGGTTGATTTATGCCTACATGTACATACACATGTATATTCATACATATGTCTGTATACACATCTGTATAGTGCAACATACAAATATATATATATATATATATATATATATATATGTGTATATATATATATATATATATATATATATATATATATATATATATATATATATATATATACATATATATGTATATATATATATATATATATATATATGTATATATATAGAGAGCTATATATGCAGGCACATCCTGTGTGTACAGATATGCCTATTTATGTAGATATATATGTAGATATCTATAACTATATGTGCATACAGATCTATTATGATATACCTATTACTGTCAATATATATGTAGATATCCATAAGTATATGTGCATATGTATCTCTATCTGTATATGTGTGGACATATATTGCTGTGTATATGTATACATCTGAGTGTTTATAGTGAGTGAGCACATATACATATCCATCTATGTATGTCGATATGTATATATGTATATATCTATATAGATATATAGATAAGTATATATACATATATATTCACCATATGTCCTGAACATGGAGTGGATCCCTACCTCAGCCCCAGTAGTCCCAACCTCTTAGTGCAAGGGGATGTCAGGTATGTATTGCAGGTATATATGTAGACTACTGCTACTGTGATAGGGGTTGTCTTCACAAACATGTTGTGTGTGGGAGGTCACATCTGCTTTAAACATGTGCGCCACTGGCCACAGACAGACATCCTAAGGACATCATAGTACAGTACCACTGCTAGCACAGTAATGCTCCTGTGGACTACAGTAGAGATATGGCCAAAAAATGTGGACAGTCTGACACACTCTTTCAGTCCAGAGGTATACACAGAACCCCTTAGTGCAAGACATGTGGACCGAGCCTGACAATATGGATGTTAACAGCCATTTAGATGGTTATATCACGTAAACACTGGTATAAATTTGCCCCCATAGATTATGCATTTACACACCCCTGTCTGTCCTGACACATACTAACCACTGGTATAGAGGTGCCATGGCCACATACTACCCACTAGTTAGTGACATACATCTGTGCAGCATCCCACTGCTTTGTCCGACATACATGACTGTTATGGTGGTCTGGAAGGAGTACATCTGTCAAGTATCTGGACATAACATCACACTGGGTAAGTACACTAATCTGCAAGCATGTAACAAAGCACTGTGCAAGCTATAGGCAGACTGCCATAACACTGGCCTACATTTCTTATGGGGGACTACACATATACCTGCATATATAGCAGGCTCTACAGGCATGACACAGCACAGAGTAACAGACACCTCTGTGAAAGTGCATAACCACAACCAATGTGAACACAGCCACATATGGTAGCTAGCGTAATATTACAGTATATGGACTATCTGATCAACACCATCCTCATATGTGCCACTCACACACTAGCCCTACATATATTGGGCCACTACACAGTGTGGTCCGATGCCTGTCTGTGGTATGGGACATGTGTGTGTTTGGCCCTACAAACATGTAAGCTGATAGGGTAACATACAGTGGAGCAGCATGTAACATCAGATAGAACAGGACCAAGAACAATGATATCTACCACAGTCTGTACACAGGCCAAGGTACATATTTACATTACACACACTGTCGACAATCACCATAAGTACACAGCCTCAGTAGGGTCTATATTATAATACCAAAAATCCTTTTAAGTGAACACGAAAACACCAACACATATTGTGCAAACCGCGATTATGTCGAACGTAAGAAACCGCGAAATACAAAAAGTCGAATCCCCATAGTCAGTCAACTCCACCTCCCACTACATACTGCCTACCCATACAAAATAAATAAACCACATACATACACTAACCAAAACCCTGCTCCTAATCCTAAAGTAAAGCACCAAAACCCTACATCTAACCCTACACTAAATATTACATACATTACTATCGATGCACTTACCTTAACCCGCACCCTAATTCTAAGGTCCGTAACTATCGCACACTTACCCTACAGTGATATACCAAAACAAAACAAATAATCCACACACATACATTTAACAAAACCCTAATTCTAACCTTACACTAAACATTACATACATTACCTATCTATGCACTTACCTTAACCCACACCCTAACCCTAAGGTCCATAACTATCGCACACTTTCCTTACGGAGCTGTACCGCAGACGGGCCAACCATTACACTCCGACTTTTTGAATTTTGTGGTTTTGTACTTTCGACATAATCGCGATTCGCACAATACGTGTCGGTGTTTTCGTGTTCGCTTAAAAGGATTTTCTGTATTATAATATAGACCCCCTCAGTACTGTACACACAACCACAGAATGCCCAGGCTATGTCCTCAAAAGTAACCCCTACTATACATAACATGTGTCACAGTCTGATATCTCACTGACTTGTTATCAGATATGATGTCACTAAATTATTGTGTACAGAGCATATGCACCTCTTACCGCATGACATATGTACACAGGTTGACAGTGTTATGGCTGGAGGCACAAACACAGGACCAATATTGACATTTTGCTGTAATAATCTCATACATTTACTGTTGTAACAAGGTTTGTTGTGATATATATCGTATGAGGGATATGAAGTCAGTAACTCTCATGTCTGTCACCATGTACTGTCTGTAATCCTCACACTATGCTTCTGCAGTTTACAGATAGGTGCTCTGTGAGTAACACAAGAAACAAAAGGCACCACACACTGCCCAGCCTGCAGATGACCCTACAGATGGGGGCTTCTTCGGAAACATAGCACTGTCATGACAGGAATTAAAACATGTAGACCAACCATATCCACACACACCCTGTTAAACCAACATTACTACAAATGCGGAATAGCGACACTTACATTATGTAGTCATGTCAGGCACATCCCCTTCCTGTGTGTTGGCCTGTTTCCACAGTGTATGTTGTTAGAGGTAAATCCCCAATCCATCTGTGATGCTGTTTGTCAAACAACAGATCTAGGTCCTGCTCACAGTGAATGAAAAGGCCCAACACCAACATGATGTTCTTAGATATTGGAGTGTGTATCCATGCAATTGGCTATGGGAATGTTACCACAGCTGTTCCACATGCAATCAGCTAGAGGAGAGCTGCAATTCATGGAGAGGCCATCAGCTGATCATGAGGATCACTTACAAAACACATGCTGCTGCTTAAACAAAGCAGGTGTACGTCTCCACATCCACCACAGAGGGAGTGAGAGAGTCAGACAGAGACAAAGATAGGTCAGGGAGGGGATGGGAGAGTAAAACCTAAGCATGTTGGTGTCACACACTTACCAGTACAGGGTATCAAACCCCTGACTGACTGTGTATTGCTATAACATGTCTATGCAGTTATTGGATGTGCTACATAGCTTACATGTTGAAGAGCTCTCCAAACGTATATGTGATGGTGAGTGACGTCTGCAACAGTGATATGGCAGTGATACGGTAGGTGTAGTACATGTGCCTGTCCACATGAACAGGTGTCAGTGTCAACACAGTCAACTCTCTCAGACCCACACACATTGACACACTGGCAGTGTCAGGAATACACCTCCTCAATAGTTAGTTTACCACAATAGAGTATTGTGCAGGTATCATGCACCACAGGGGTTATCCCAAGGTTATATGGGCAAAGGGTATGTGGAGGTGTCTGACAGAAAGCATGCTTCAGTATGACAATGGGGGTTGTAGTCAATGTGAATGTGGTCAGAGGCATCATACACCACACATACAGACACAGAGCACCAATACTGACATGCATGGATGCATTGCTTCATGAGTGTGCAGTGGTTGAGTGTGCCAGAAGGTTATACAAGGCTAGGTGATGGGTATACCTTGGCATCAGGCTACATGACAATGGTCTGCAGAGCAGCTCAGGTGTGTAGTGTCTGGATTGGCCCACATAGGTGGGTATTGTATTCACCATCCAGTCACCTGGGTAACTATTGTGCATGGCCATTGCTGTGCATTGCTTGCCATGCATGTGTTCTTTAGTCTATGACATGAACAGTGTCTGAGATGTGCACATGTCCCACATGCATGTACAGTGACATGTGGAACTGTACCTGAGGTGTCTAGCCCATGTTGTGTACACAGATCGATATCATCAGATGTGCCAGTTCTGGCCTCATGTGGCGGGAATAGGTAAGGGACAGCAGTTTGACCCTGCACCTACAATGATAGCATGATACAGGTATTCCCTGGTATCAGTGGCATCTGTCCATACAGGGCATGTGTTTAAGGCATGGTATGTCCTTTGTGGGTCACATTTGATGGCACCACAGTTGTTGCAGATGTCCAGTGGGGAACTTAGTGAAGGTGCACTGTCTGCATATACATGCCTATTGTACTGATGGATAGGGTGCCATGCCCTCTGTAGTCTGCTGTCATCACACCATGGTTACTATCTGTGGGCAATATGCAGGGTACTACCATCATAGTGGTTGTTGCCTAGGCAAGTGTGTTTGTGTATGAGACATGGGTTAAGAGTGTTCTCTGGGTAATACAAGGGTTGCTAACTTTGTTCACCAGGCCTTGATGTCACATGTAGGGGGAAGGATTGGCACCCCAGCCTCTCGGCTATTTCACATCTATTTTCCTTTTACGGTGGACATTGTGACATATAATAAGGCCACCATATAAGAAATTTGCAAAACCCACTCCACAATGAGTTCAGTTATAACAGACTCATGGCCACCTCCACCCAGGATACGAATGACAAACACCGACACACACACACACAAACACCTGCCATGTCTGGGATTAGAACTCCTACCTAACTAATTTATTACACTACACCACTACACAGTTATAGGATATGCCACGGAGATTACTGGCGTGCTTCTTCCCCAAAGGTGTATTTCACAGTGAATGACATCAGCAGCCTTGCCAAAGTAGGGAATTTGATCTGTAGTGAGTCTGACTATCCTAAAAAGCATTGCTCCCTACACAGACATAGAAACACACAAACATCCACACTTGCCATGTGTGGGAATAGAACCCCTACCAGAGTACTATATCACACTACAGCATTAAGCTGTTATAGGATGTGCCACGGAGATTACTGGGCTACATCTTTCTCAAAGGTGTATTTCACAGTGAATGACATCAGCAGCCTTGCCAAAGTAGGACATTTGAATTGTAGTGAGTGTGACTAGCCTAAAAACATTGCTCCCTACACAGACAGACAGACACACACACACAGTTGCCATGTCTGGGATTAGAACTCCTACCTAACTAGCTTATCATGCTACAGCTGTACACAGTTATAGGATATGCCATGGAGATTACTGGGTACGCTTTTCCTAAAGGTGTGTTTCACAGTGAATGACATCAGCAGCCTTGCCAAAGTAGGGCATTTGAATTGTATTGAGCGTGACTAGACTAAAAAGCATTGTTTGATACACAGACAGAGATACACACTTGCTATGTCTGGGATTAGAACTCCTACCTAACTAGATTATCACACTACAGCATTATGCAGCTATAGGACTCCCCATGGAGATTACTGGGCTCCACTTTTCCCAAAGGTGTATTTCACAGTGAATGACATCAGCAGCCTTGCCAAAGTAGGACATTTGAATTGTAGTTAGCATGACTAGCCTAAAAAGCATTGCCCCTACACACACACACACACACACACACACACACACACACACACACACACACACACACACACACACACACACACACACAGTTGCCATATCTGGGATTAACACACCTACCTAATTAGGGTATCACACTACAGCATCACACAGTTATAGGATAAGCCACAGAGATTTCTGGGCTACACCTTTCCCAAAGGTGTATTTCATAGTGAATGACATCAGCAGTCTTGCCAAAGTAGGACATTTGAATTGTAGTGAGCATGACTAGCGTAAAACGCATTGCTCTCTACACAGACAGACAGACACACACACACACACACACACACACACACACACACACACACACACACACACACACTCGTCATGTCTGGGATTAGAACTCCTACCTAACTAGTTTATCACACTACAGCATTACGCAGACGTGGGATGCACCACAGAGATTACTGGGCTACTCTCTTCCCAAATGTGTATTTCAAAGTGGATGCTTGTCATAGTAGGGCTATGGTTAAGGCAGTGTGTATGCATGGCTCATAACCCATTCATCTAGAGGTTGACACACCACATGCAGGCACATGCAAGGTTATATTCCTCAGGTATGTGTATACAACTGCTAGATGACTACTGCCTTGTACAGTCATGTTGCACAGCTAGCACTTGCACCACATAGTCTGTAATTTTGATGGATGCCAGTAGCTAATTTCTACAGTGAGTGACATTTACACATCATGTGGTTGTAGCCATTTGGCTGTGTGCTGGGTGTGACATGCCTCATGATGGATGGCTCTTTGTCACAGTCACTTTCTTCCACACATCTATATATGTCTACTTTTGGCTTATTATAGTGTTTTGTCCTTGGATATATGTCTGTATTCCTATCCACTGTGTGTGCAAAGCATGCCTGGTGCATACTGAGGAGTGTATGCACTAATCTCTGCAACAGTTAGACATGTATGGTCCACTGTTGTTTGCAGACATGGGCTTCATTTGTTTAAGTGTGTGAGCATTCCCAGCATGACCTTTCGGTATGTTGTTGTCTGACATTGCCTTCATTTCTCTAGTGTGTGAGCATGCCTAGTCTTCCCTTCTGTATTGAATGTGTGGATCCATTCCAGGTCATTTGTACTCCAGTGCAGACCTTTGTGTTGTACACATACAGGTAGCAAACTGTTTCTGCAGGGTATCTGTAGATCATTTGGCAATATGGGGACAGACTGTGCAAGGGATAGTGTGTACTGTAGGTGACTGTGCTGCTTCTGCTACATGGTACTGGTGTTAGCAGAGATATTCAGACATGTGTACTGTTATACACTGTGATGTTTTATGTCCTCAAGTACTGTCAGGTGGACATTCTTGCTCAAAATGATGTCCTGGGGAACAAGGGTGAATGCAGCTGGTATTGTGGGCAGATGCCTACATATTCATGGTAAGTTATGCCATTCTGGAGGGGGAGTTGCATACACTTGCTGCTGGATCTGTATATTTCATTTAGCACATTGGTATAGTGCTGGCAGAGGATCCCATACTTGTACGTCCATCGATATGACAGAATGGCCATACGTTGTTGTGCAATACCTCACAGCTGTACAGATTCACACAGGTTACCCAGAGGCAGTGGCCATGAGTCAGGACATTACCTCTATTGTGATGTATGGGCAGGTTTGTAGCCACCCATTTATGTGTTTGCAGCCAGGGATAGTGTATGCACACAGCTGTGTGTTGGACCTTGCACATTCCATGCTGCCCATGCTCCCACCCCCCTCTATTATTCTATCCTCTGTTACATTATGCATACAATCACTGATACTTTCCTTAAGGTTATCACCTCATCACAGCTGTGTTTCGGTGTTGGTCCACAGTTCATGCAGTGGGACATGATGGACATGTTACTGTGGTTTATCCACATGGCCTTGCATATGGCTTATGTGGAGTGTGTTATGTTGTTATGTGGGTGTCAATGACATAACATCTATTGGCAGTACGTGTGAGACACAGGCCATTGGTGGTGATGCAGGCCAGCTTTGGCAGGCCTTTGCATTCTTTCAGTCCTACAGTCCCAGACCACCATACAGTATATTCCCCTGGGGTGACAGGGTAGGTGTGCTAGGTGTTCATGCCAATACTTTCTATCAGTACTGATCAGGTAGTGTGGATACTGGCAGGGTGCTACCTACAGCTAGGGACACACATGCATGTGATACTTGCACTGCATGCTGCATTCTGTCGCTATTGCCATATACAGGTGGGGGTCATATTTACTCATTCCCAACAGCATGGGTACGACCATAGAGGTACCTGTGGGTTATGTTTGGGTGAGCTGGATGTATGTGCGCTATGGACACTACTTGCATCTGATTCACAGATGTGCATGGAGCATTCCAGTTATGGTGACATGTGCAGGTACAGCAGCTGTTTTCCAATACATCAGTCCTACCACCTTTGTGATCTGCAAGTGTTCGGGCAGACTACACCGGTATTCCCTACTACAGGCCCAGATAATGTGATGCATACCTGTATGTACAATTCCAAGGGTGTGTCCATTTCACAGTTACACACTATATACTGTATGTCTGGGGTACTTTCCCCTGTGTACTGCTTGTATATCTAGCCCAACAGCCATGCCATGTCAATCTTTCAAATGGTGACACATATTACCACCATACATTTACAATGGCTTACTGCTAGCATGTGTTATACTGGTGGGAATTGTCTTTGGCACTGCAGTTGTGAGGACTTGGCACTGTCATCGGCAGTAGTGAGCCGTGGCTACCAGGTCATACCTCAACATGCATACATACTGACCACTCTCACACATTATGAAACACACACCAACCAGACACACACATACCTGCATATTGTACAAATGCTACAATCTATCCTGCTACCTGGCCACCTCTGGGCATCTGTGCTCCACTGGTATTATACCTACACATACATGTAACTACATTCCTACATAGGATTGTGGAGGCACACCTGACTGTTACTACATGTCAACATAGGATATGGTGGGGGTACACCTGACTGTTTCTACATTGCTACACAGGATTGGGGGGCACACCTGACTGTTACTACATTCCTACATCAGATTGGGGGGCCCATCTGACTGTTACAATGTGTGTACATTGGATTGGGGGGGGCACACCAGACAGTTACTACATTTCTACACAAGATGGAGGGGCACACCTGACTGTTACTACATGTCTAAGTAGGGTTGGGGGGCACACCTGACTATTACTACTGTCTACATAGGCTATGGGGGGGCACACCTGACTGTTTCTACATTGCTACACGGGATTGGTGGGGCACATCTTACTGTTACTACATGTCTACATAGGATTGGGGGAGCCCACCTGACTGTTACTAAATTTCTACATAGGATTGGGGGGGGGACACCTGACTGTTACTATATGTATACCTAGGCCATGGGGGGCACACCTGCCTGTTTCTACATTGCTACACAGGATGGGGAGGCACAACTGATTGTTACTACATGTCTAGGTAGGATTGGGGGGCACACCTGACTGTTACTACATTTCTACATAGCATTGGGGGGGCACCTGACTGTTACTACATATCTACATAGGCTTTGGGGGGCATACTTGACTGTTTCTCAATTGCTATACAGGATTGAGAGGGTGCACACCTGATACTTGTACACATATACTATGACTGTACTGCTATGTGAGGTACTCCATTTCATTCTGTTTTCTAACCTATCATGCTAACTAGAGGCATGTCAGTGTACTACAGGTCCTACGTTTGGTTGACCTACATATTAGTTTCTGACTTCCTACCCTTCAGAACTAACATCCTGCTGCCTGAACTGATGTGGTTTGTCTTTGTAGGCCTGTGGGGGAGGCTACCCATAGGCATCATTCAGTGGCCTTAGCACAGCCTTTGTTTGTGTTTGTCTACACCTGTCCTGCTGGCTGACTGTTGTTGGGTATGTGAACCTCCCTGACTGGCATGTGTGCATCATACTGACACACTTGTGGCCCAGCACATTTCCTGCAGTGGGTTTTGTCAACATGTGTAGTACTGGCTACTATGGTGACACCCGTATTTGTTACAGATCTCATGCTGCCACTATAGGTGTCTACTATCTGCTGGCATCCTATTCAGCCACCCAATTCCCTTGCATGCTTACATCCATACCATAGATACAAGTAACTACACATACTACTCCAATCATCATTCGGTAAGGGGAGTGACTTACCTTCTGGGTGTGCAAGTATTGAGGATGGTGCTGGGGGCTGCCTATGTTGGATGCACATACACATAGTACACTCCCTATACATGGTTGAGCACAGGTAGTGTCATGTTTGCCATCCCTTTTACTGTACGTGCGAGTCAGAGAGAGGTGTCATTCCCTGAGTCCCTACTGTGTCAGTGTATGTGCTATGTGTTTTCTCTTTGCCAAGGCCATGGCATATTGGACATCCCTCCATCTGCCTACTGGGGCAAGCTCAGGTTGTTCCTCCTCTGAGTCATGCTGTGCCTGTGCAGGCCTTGGCATTGGTGGAGGGCTGTGTGGCCCTGCCCCGTGCTGCTCCTGCTGCAGCTGTTTCCACAGGATCATATTCTCTAGCATGGCCCATACGATAACAATTTGGGTACATGTAGCTGGTGAGTACTGCATGACTCCACCGGATGTGTCCAGGCACTGGAACCATGACTTGAGCATCCCAAACACATGCTCTATTATGATTCTGGTCTGTGCTTGTGTGTTATTATGGCATTCTTGTTTGGGTGTGTGCATGCATTTCTGTTGGGTGCCATCAGCCATGGCTCCAGTGCGTAACCAGCATCCCCCACTAGGTGACTGTAAGGGATGTTCCCATCAGCAAATCTCTGGTACAGCTGCATCAGATGCCAGATGTGGGAATCGTGATAGCTTCCAGGGCAGCCAGCACACACATTCTTTATAATGCCCTGGACATTGCACATGACCTGGCGTTGATGGAGGGGAAACCCTTCCGGTTGATGTAGACCCTACCCTGCTCACTGGGTGGTGCTTTGATGCATATGTGCTTGCAGTCTATTGCACCCAACACCGAAGGGCATTCTGCTATTTGGTGGAAGAGATGCATATTGCTGGCCAATACCTCACGGGTTTTGAGGAAATATATGTACTCACCTGTATGTGCTGACATGACATCCAGGAAATGGCGGAATACTCTGGATGCTGATGCCTGTGAGATCCCCATGATATCCCTAGTTGGGCTTTGGGAGGTACCTGTGGCTAGTATTCCTAAGCCTACACATACCTTGGTATCCACTAGGATGTGTTCCCCTCTGTTAGTTCTGTGTGTCAGGCGTGGCCGGCACAGCTCAACAATTTGCTGTAGAAGGTCCCTGTCCACCCTGTGGTGCTCCACTATCTCCAGCTCATGTAGCTCATGGTAGGTTACCCTGGGTCTGTACGCCCTTCTCCATCTTCTCACTGTGGGTTGGTCGACAGCATTTTTATCCTCACCACCCTCAGCCTCTTCCACATGTTGATATCTGATAGCTGCTGCAGGCCCTATCATTCTCTTGTTTTTGTTTGTTAAAATTTCCCCACTTGTATACACCAGTGGTGTAGAGTATGTGGGAAAAGCCAGTGGGAAAGGTGTTTGCATAGCTTATACTAGTGTTCTGGGCTGGACTGGTCTGCTTCCTGTGTAATTGGCCAATTCTGATAAATTTCACCTGCCAGCTATTCTAGTTCTCCTAGATTACCTTCCTACTGCTGCTTTCCCTTCCCATTACCTTCCTGTTTAAACTGGGGGCATGCTGCCCAAGCACAGTGCTCAAATGTGCACAGAGCTGCTATTTCCTGGTTTACTTTTTTATTTTTCCTTTAAAACCCAGTGTGCGGCATGCACACACACTTAGGCAATGTACAGAGTTAACAATTTGCCACATTTTTTATGCTAGATATTATCAAACACTTTCATTAAACCATGCACTACAACTCTAGATTCAAATGACCTCTTTTATATGTGTTTCCTTAAAAATACATTTTTTTTTATCATTACCTTTCTTCCCAAACACTATCTCACATAGTACATATCCCACAGCTACTTTAAATCCTTTTTGTAATACTTTAATTATTATTTTAGAATACAGATTTTACATTGTTTTGGGGCACCAGTTAGTAAAAAAACAATCCCCTGGATTTACTAATCTGGCGTGCAGGACTAAACTAGTCCTGCACATAAGCAGCAGTTTAAGAGGAGGATGGCAGCACGCTATGCATATTAATGAAGGCGTGCTGCCTGAGCTCCAAATCCTACACTGAGCGTGGATGAGTGTGGGGGGTTGTCTGAGAGAAGAGCTCTCAAAATAAACACTCCCCTGCAAAGTAGAACAGAAGAAAGTGTACGTAAATGAGCGAGACCGCTCATGGGTGTCCGCATATCCCCACCAACAGTCCCCAAGTGTTCAATAGCAACAGTACAGTGAAATAAAATGAAGAAACCCTTGTTTTTATTTTTTTTAACCCCCCCCCCCTAGTACAGCTAACCATAGATGCACAGGTTTGCCCATCGCTTAGCTACGGTTAAAGCAGCTTAAAAGGCTGAAGAGGATAACAAGGAATATATATGCAAATGAAGCAGCACAGCAATAGTGTAGTAGTTAGAGCATCTGCCTAGCGAACAGCCATTTCTGGTTTGAGTCCCACTGCAGCACATACCATTTTACATGTGAAATCTGTATATGAACATATTTTTACATCTTTTTGCTGTATAACCTACTAAATAACATTTAAATGTGAACTGGAGTACTGCATTAAATGCACATGTGAAGTGTCAGTGTCATAATGAATAAGGCACTAGTAAGCAGGATTAAACACTAATAAGTAATAGTAAGCATATATAAGCACTATTAAGTGTGTGTAAGTGCATTTGTGTGGGGGAAAGCATTGCCTACACAGATTAAGCAAAGTAGAAGCTAACTGAGTGTAAGAAATTGTAACCGCAGGTTAGCAGTGCTTACCATCGCGCAAACCCACACTTACCCGCTTACAACTGCTTTAAAGTGCCTTAATCACTTTGGATCCAATGGCCCATGTTCTGCCCAGGAACAAAATAAACTGCCTTTGCAAGGCTCAAACTCAGAACCCTGTACACTATAGTTAAAGTAGTTAACCACTAAGTCATCATAACAATTGACATGCATGAGGTATCAGCAAACTAATTCTCACCACAGGAAAATCAAACCAAAGATGAAAACTGAATCTATGTACAGTGTGAAGTGATATAACCTGCTACATAACATAAACATGTGAACTGGAGTGCTGAACTGGAGAACTGGAGTACTGCAGTAAGGCCAGATGTGAGGTGTTATTGCAATAAAGTATTGAAGTTCCCAGAACCCAATACAGCGTATGTACACATGAATCAAAGATACAAGACACATATATAACATGTAATGAAGAAGACATCAATGCCAAAAGGCAAATATGCAAATCAGATATTAAGCACCGCTAAGCATTGCACAGCACTGCTAACCAAACTACTGGCAGAATACTACCAGTGGGAGAAACTGTATCAACCTGCAAAGTCTAATCTTAAACAAATGCATGTTCGTCCCTAGCGGGACGACCCCAAAAATTCTGCAAAAAAGAGTTTTCAGGGTAACATACCATGCCTTACAGGTAAACAAGGATATGTATGTTTGTGGACTGAATGTGTGGGAGCCCTGAAGATCCATGGGGTGAAACAATGTACAGGATGGGTCCCAAGAAGTGGAGAGTGGGCAATGCGTAGTGGTGTGGTGAGATTCGGATGGAACCTGTAGGAAGGATGATTGATGTGGAGGAGAGAGGGGTGAAGGGAATGATGGGTAAGACATTATGGGCTGAGGCATGCTGGGGATGGATGGACCCATTCTAATGGGACCGCCCCATGGATGTAAGCGAGAAAGGAGGGGGGGCAGGAAGGTAACTGAGACATACCATTTCCCATGGCAAAGCACAGTATGAGTAATATGTATGTTGCATAGCCCATGGAATAACATATATATATGAACTGGAGTACAGCTGCCACAAAAGAACATATATGTAAATATATATATATATATATATATATATATATATATATATATATATGTATGTGTGTGTATATATGTCACACATCAACAGGTCTGGGCCGTGGTGAGTAAGGAGCTCAATCTGGAGTATCGAGAGTGGCTATGCCAGCTTGAGTGGTGCTATTAGAGGGTGAGCCTGCCCCTCCTACACAGCCCCCAGCACAGCCCCAGCACAGCCACTTTTGAGGCCGGGAAGTTGCAGTGGTGACTGCCCATGGGTGGGGACCTCAGTCCCATTGTTTCCAGTTGGGGACTCATGGGCTTGTGACTTCCAAACACCCATCCCCATCCAAGGTGTTTACCCCCTACATGTGTCATATACCGGCCCTGTATGCGTCTTGTGTGTATTGTCTGTTAACCTACCCAACCTACCTCCCCAAATATACCTACTATCCCTCCCCAACATCCCACTCTTACCTAAAAAAGGGGCAATCTATTCCTACAAAAAAATCTCGCCCCATACATAGCTGTCCATTTCGTACACGTGCCCACTGGACACATGTAATCTGGTCTAATTGACATCAGAATTAATATATGTTGTCCTCACCCCTCTCCCAGGGGTCTGAGGGTCCAAATGTACCTGCAAATATAGTGCATAGACACAGCTTTTGCTGAAGAAGAAATGGGCAGCTATGGACCTTTCCTATACCCTTCCTGCATATGCCTAGCTATTTTCCCTACTGTCTTTCTCTCTTTGTGCCCCATTTTTCACCACTGTTCTATCAACCCTTTTTTCTTTTCTTTTAAAGGAATTAGCACAGGGGTAAGTGGCAGTAAGCACTATTAAGCAGCGGTAAGTGGGTTTGCGTGGGAGTGCGCAGGGGTAAGCTATACCTACACCGGTTGAGAAATTCTAAGCTAACTGACTGTAAGAAAACATAAGCGAAGGTTGGCAGTGCTTACCATCGCACAAACCCGCTTACAACTGCTTAAAAGTGCCTTAATCACTCTGTAGCCAACTACCCTTGTTCTGCTCAGCAACAAACTAAACTGCCTCTACAAGACTCGAACCCAGAACCCTGCACCCCATACACAAAGTGATTTACTGCTAAATCATGGCAGATATACATAACCTGAAGTTTTCACAAACATATCCTGCAGCACAATCAGCCAACAGTACAGGAAATGTATTATTATCACACCATATAACCTGTTAATGCAAGAAGTCTGGGCAAAGTATGCCACACTGTGGGTAAAAAAGGGATATATGTCAACTAATGCTCTGATACACTTAAAATGCTGCTAGTTACACACTTATATTTATTAGAACACATATGTAGAAGGAGATGAAGTCTGAAACACAAAAGTGTTGCCACTAGTTACTGACTTCAATGCTGCGATCATCCATGACAATTGCCAAGTGAATGAGGAACAGGCCAAAATATGAGCCGAACATGCATGGACATATGGGCAGATATATATCTGTAAATGTAGACAGATAGACAGCTATATGTAGATATATATATTTTAATGTATGACTCACAAATAATCATATAACCACAATGGTATATAGATACATACATATGTTCATATATGTATATATATATATATATATATATATATATATATATATATATATATATATAGATATAGATATATATATATATATATATATATATATAGGTACATACACATATACACAGAGAAAAGGTATCAGTAGCCATACATATGTAGAAGTGGTGTGGAAGTACTGGGTGCAAAGTATATCCCTCAGCCGCAAGCCCTTCAACTGGCACCTGTGAAATGTGTAGTGTGGCAACCATTCCCACAAATGAGAATACTGACATTAAACATACACACACCCACAATTCAAAGGACATGACACGGCACACAGGTATGCATAAATAAATAACTTTTATTCCTGTACTATACAATAATGCATGCCAGTACTGACACCACATAAGGTTTGAAATATGTAATCAGTCATGAACGTAAGGCCTACACAAACCAGTAGATGCAAGCAATGTGTATATATACCATACTATACTGTCCAGGCCAAGGCCTTCAATTAGTACAACAGTAGAAACAGGATTTGCCTTCAGGATACATAACAATCAACAATTACAGATGTAGTTCAGCAGCCTCCAATTACACCTTGTAGTCAAGCCCTAGGGAAAAAAGTAGCACTTGTGTTAATGTCACCGTATCTTGTACATAACATTGCTTAAACTAACATCTCACTATCACACTGAATGACCCTCTTCTTAACAGTTATATCACTGTAAAGGTGCCATAGCCAAGGTTACTGGCATAGAACCCCCCCCCCCCATAAAAGGCTGTACAAGGGCAAGGAACACTGTGTACCACACACTTACCTCTGGAATGTACAAGGGCACATATGTGTTCTCCAGCTGTGGCCCCCATATATATGGACTTGGCCCAACAGTTGGTGTGGGAGTCCATGACATGACTGGGATGATAGCAGTAATGTTAGAGGTAAATAATGATAGGCCATTACCTAAAAACACTTCCTGTATTACAGCAGGACAAAGACTGGCATATATGTGGAGGACAGAGGCAGGAACATAGGGCTATATTTGCATTATTGCTGTTAAACACCCTGGAAATTGCAGGTGTTACAGGATTTGTTGCAGCATACCCTTATGCAGGGATATGACATTGAAATACAAATGGATGTAGCCATGTACTGATAGCAGTCAACAGACAGAATGCCACAGATATATTTGTGAAACTACCTGTGTGGTGCACAGACAAAACCTAACAGCCAATCCCCCTGGTGTCATACAGATAGGCCCACAGTTGAGAGCTATGTAGACAGACAGCATTCCATGAAAAAGTACCATGTACACAGAAACCCTGTAAGAACAGCAAGATACATTGCACACAACAACACTACTCACTCTGTCTGTAGGTCTGCAACCCTACCCAAATGTGGATTTGGCCTGTGTCTGCAGGTTCTGCTGTAAGTAGTATTGCTACCTGCTGTCTGTAACACTGATGCACACACACAGGAAGGATGTCATCCATACTATAAAGGTAAAGGGACAATGCCCACAGAAGGCAGCAATTTATAGTACAGGGTTGCCATGACAGTGGTTATCTGAAATACTACACAGCAGGCTGCATGCAATTAGCAACTGGTGAACACTGACTGGTGCAGAGGCCACCACCTGATCATGTGGAATGCCAACAAAAGCATCCTGCAATCTATTCAAACTAGCTCAATCAGTCTACTGGAGAGACTGACAGAGAGAGTGAGAGAGAGAGAGGGAGGAAAAAAAAACTTCAAGAAAGTTCACAATGCTCATGGTTGTGTTAAAGTGGAAACAACATAACAGGTATGTGAAACAGATATGCATTTACTGGCATGTAGTATATTGCATAGAATAATAGGATGTATACTGTGAAAGGATGTATATGTGCCATCAGTACTTGCTCCTGTAATGATGTTCTGCTCAACAACTGCACTGGACAGTAGTATCAGTCCCTGTGTGCAGTGGGACATACCTGTCAAATAAGCAGACCAGCAGTGAATGGCAAAGATGTGACCCATGATATCTGTGTTCTGTAAATTACTGTGGCCGACGGCTGGTGGGGGTATTAATACTGCCATGATAGAAACATGGGTGAGAGTCCACACCATCTGCAGGACAGTCATGTTAAAGTGTAGCATAGCATGCCTAACTGCCATAGCAGTATAATATGCTTATCTAAAGTTTGTCACCATATATACCTCCCTAATGTTATTCTGTGTTCATATGTGACACCTGTCTGTGTTGCAGCAAGGCAGAACAGTTCAGCTGTGAAGTAAAGAGGGTACATGAGTGTGGTCCAGATGTTTGTATACACCCCACATACAGATACATATATGTGTGATACATATTCACAGCTGTGTATGTGTACAGAACCTCAGACAGTTATACATTTATATAGGTATATAAACAACACAAAATGATATCTACACATATATGCACATATGTATATATACATACACACACATATATATATATATATATATATATATATATATATATATATATATATATGTATATATGTATATATGTATACAGACATATATATATATATATGTGTGTGTGTGTGTGTGTGTGTGTGTTGTCGACACACACACACACACACACATATATATATATATATATATATATATATATATATATATTGTTGTGTCTTTCGGCTTTTCCCGGTTAGGGGGTCGCCACAGCGGAACTCCGGTCCGCTAATGATTGGCATTAGATTTTTACGTGCCGAGTTGCCAGCCCTGATGCACAACCTTCAATGAAGGTATGCCCATTCACGCATGTCTCCACACAGAAGATGCTCTAGCTGAGAATCGAACAGGACAATGTCTTACTGTGAGACTACAACGTTACCACAGCACCACTACCACGGTATATATATGTATATATATATATATATATATATATATATATATATAGATATATATAGATAGAGATATAGATATATATGTATAGATATAAAAAAATATATATACATGTCAATACATTTCCCCTGCCATGACATGTGTGAGAGAACATCACACACCAGTACATGGCTGCAAGATGGAGTGTGGAGTGAGGTGTGTAACCTATGTTGGGAACACATTGCAATTATATGTGATGGTGGGATATATATGTTGGTGAAGGGTATTAGGAACATATTGGTATGTAGGTCTGGTTGGGTGACAAACAAGACAGCATACAAGGCTGGTATATTACACGTGGTGGTTAAACACTGTAGACAGGTAGTTACATTTGGAATGTGGAGGCCATTGAGCCCCCACATGGGAACAAAGGGAACATGGCGCCCACCCATGGACAGTCACAACAGGATCTACATGGAGATAAAGGTGCCTGGGCTGTGCACTGGCAGGAGGGACATGCATGTCGAACCTTGTGTATGTGTACTGCATGCCTCCAGGTGATGTAGCACATATGCCATGTCTCTGTGGAGCTCCCTATGCCCAATACCCGTGACCTAACTGGGTGACAGACACATGTCTGTGTGTGCTCCATGGGGGAACACACTATCCCCTGAGGTAGTTCTACATGAAAGTAGTGATGGAACAGTAGATAATGAGGTTCCATGGTGGGACACGGATGTGATGTGGACTGGTGCCATGTGCACATTAGGTTGGAGTGGTGTTCCAGCTGGCAAATAACCCCTACACATACTGGTGTGTAACTGTCATGGAACATATGTGGGCTGTAATAGTCCACACAATCCCAGAACAACATGCATAGATATCCCCATTACTACAGGATGGTCGCTGTGTAGCAATCACATAGCAGGCCTACCACATGCATATGTGGAAACATAGTGGCAGTGACAATGGCATGCAGGTGAAATTCCCTGTAACAGCCCTGCAACTCTAGTGTCCACACAGGGAGCATGTCTATAACCACATAGCAGAAAGTGTTATACAATACAATATATGGCCCAATGGTACACATACCAGACATGTACCACTAGCGTAGTGTGAACATTATGTCAGAGTTGATATGGTGGTGAGAGATCGATATGTGTATTGTATTATGGTAAACTTGACATATGAGTTGCTCAGACATATTTCCATCATTATGTCTTTCAGGGAATATGGCACACCCAAGGAACCCCACCTACAGTGCCGCTGAAGAGGAGATCATCATCACCAGCATCATCCACCACTATCAGCTGTTGTTCTCATGGGCAAGCATGGACCAGCAGGAGAGAACAGCCATGTGGACTGATGTGGTCCACAGGGTGAATGAGGTGGGGATGCACAGCTGTACTTATGAGCAGGTCCACCACTATTGTAGTGACCTGCTCCAGCAAGTACGTCGTCATGCCACTGCTGTGTGGGGTGACCACCTTGCAACATGGAGGGGCCATAACATCCACCCCCCTCACCAGAGTGGAGAAGCTGCTCATCAGCCTGGTAGCATCTGCCCGCCTGCAAGATCTCCAGACTTATACAGTCATGCAGGTGGGTATTGCTCACACACCACACATTGAGCATGCAGGTAAGGTTCCAGGGCATATCAATAGACTACTGTAGTGTATGCATCTGTACAGGTAGACCATGCATATGTGAGATGTGGAGGATGTTGCTGTGTAGTACCTATAAGCAGTAATGCATAAACTGTATTACTGTGGACTTCAGCTGTTGTTGTACTGTAATATTGCAGCCACCCTGTAGCAAAGCCACAGCTGTGGCCACTGACATAAACTCTATCCCATGCCAATGTAGGTACCTCTGGGATACCAGCAAGGCAGCGGCCGGATGCCGGTGAGTATGGTTTAAGGTTATGCTTGGTAATTCACCGTGCATGTCATAGCTAAGGTGTAGACCATGTATACATCTAACACACCTACCCATAATGCATGCTGCACATGTGCACTGACACAGCACACACCTCACTAATGGGATTACCAGCCTCAAACACATGCAATACACAGTCCATTTCAGACAACTGTGGCTACACTCCAGTGCACATTGCCCAGGCACAGCTGACATCTGCCCACCTTATACAGCTATGTCATACACAGAGCAGTTCAACATGCTACATATAATGACATCCTACTCCCTGTGCTGACACACACTCCAGGGTCCTAAACATAATCAACACATTACACAGAACATACTGGAGGGATAGGGCCCTGTCCTGGGGAATCTCCATACTCTGGAAAGGACTACCCATACATGTCAGGCAATGCTACTCATTGGCTCTCTTAACAGAGACACTTGGCAATTGGATGGGGAATGGGGAATACACCCTGGGTAGCATGTCTGTGCAACAGCCTGACAGGGGCACAGGGGAATAACATTAGTGGGTGGTGCATGGCAGGGAACCCCTGTGACTAGGCTTATGAAGGCCCCATGACCAATAGACCAGTACTCACCTATGAACCTATGTGTACCACAGGCAACATCAGCCTGGGCTCAGTCATGGTCAATAATGGTCTCTACACTCATCATAGGTACAGTACATTGTCTCTGTGGTTGGTCTAATGGTAGTCTACCACTCATACATGCACCACTGATGATGACATATGTGAATACACATCAAGCATTCACTAAACACGTGTCCACATGCGATCCAGGAACACACAGAGGCTGTGAGCAGCAGCAGAAACACACCTGACACACAGAGACACATCCTGCAATGGTGTGTACACCTCTGAGGTATGGTGCACAGTACATGCCAGGGTGCTGAACAGATGCACAGCAATGCTGTGGACATGGCTGCAGTGGGTTCCAGGGTTATGGCCATCACGTATAAACAGAAGCCATGTATCACAGCCATGTATAATGTTGGTAACGGGGATTGACTACAGTTGCACTGCATGCTGTTGAGCCCCACGTCCTGCATGCTGACATGTGTGTGATTACAGGTATGTGTGTGATACTGTACTGCACCATCGCCCGTTATTGTGTGTGTTATGGGGATGCGGGAGCTGTCTGTAGGTGCTGTCTGGTGGAGTGCATGGGTTGCCATGTATGTCGACTGCATGTGTATATGTATGCGTGCGTGGCCATGTCTGCACACACACGTGTGTGTGCATGCTTACTGTTTAGCGGTGTAGTACAGGTCTTACAGTCTGTTCCCTGTTTCACCCTTACAGGTGACGAGGTGTGGCTGGGTCTTCCCAAGAGGGAATTTGATGTCACTGATACAGACAGTGACCATAAAGATAGGTGTGTTGAGGCACAGGAAGGGTCATCAGGGGCTGCCGCTGGGCCACCAGTTGACAACCCACACATATCCACACCATCCACGCACACGGTCACACTGCCTCTACACACCTCATCACCATTGGCTCTAGCTGAAAGACTGCCTACGGTTGGCATGGGCCAGGACAGTGTAGTATCTATGGCATGTGTATCAGGACACCGCAGCCATAGCCAGATCTCTGGTGGGGTATCACATAGGCAGATGTGCAGGGGTGCTGGTAGGAGCACTGCTGGTCATCATGCCCCTGGCAGACATGCCACATCTATTTCAACCACACGCATGTTCCAGACTGTCATGGAGGCACAGGCACGAATGAAACGGTACACCAGGCAGGGTCTAAGGGTGCAGAGGGCTCATTCCACCTCTGTAACTGACAGCATCCATGACCTAGCAGGTGCCATCTGTAATTACACCGAGGTCATGGATAGATGGTGGGGTGAGACATTGGAACTCATCCACAATGTCATATCCATGCATCAGGACAGGGCGGGACAGTTGGGATGGCCACGTGGATGTATGCTAGCAACACCAGCAGTACTCGGTCTTGCTCTGTACCTGATACTGCCTGTAGCACCCCTGCCAGGCACATGTCCCGTGTCCATGACCGGAGATGGTGAACCGCAAACCATGCCAGGTACAGTCTGCAGCTGTCCCACAATTCCCTCTATAGGGCAGCTACATGGAGGAACTGTGTGCATGAAGAAACACACACATAAACAGCGAACCTAGGGCAACCACATACCTGCACACATGACATCACCAGTGGCCCATAACAATACTCAGCCCCCCCCCACACACACACAGACATGTCAATTGTATGGCTCAGCCTAGGCCTCTGCCAAATGAACAACACACCCTTGTCATATGATGATACCTGTGCCACTGCCTGACATCTGTAACATCAATGCAGGGACAGGCTAACATGGTTCTGATGCATAAGGTGACTGTACAACAGTGTAGCAATGGAATGATGTGCAGCATGTTGTCAGAAGTAAAGTAAAATGCTAATATCTTGGAAGGTGTAGCTGTGCAGCCGTGATGCATCATAGCTTTAATTAACAATGTTGTATTGTTGTCACCAGTATCTGTTCTGATTTTGTTGTATTTGTCCATGTGCCACATGGCTGATGGGTGTAGTGGTGTCAGCAGGCCTTCTACAGTGGACACCAGTAAGTGTAGTGGGTGGTACACATGTCATTGCTGTGTACAACACACAGTGCCTTTGGTTAGGTTGCAGTACAGGTACAGGACTGTATACACGGAGGTATGTCCTCGTGCAGATAACACATCTGTTCCACATGTAATCCCACCAAGACAGGATAGGCACAAATACACAGTGCTATATATGCAGTCTGCAATGTGGATGACATTGAACATGCTAACAGCAGGGTGTATGTCCCTCTCCCCACTTTACTGCAATCCTCACCTAAGTAACATGTGTGTGCCAATGCCGGTGGCATAACCCTACCCTTAGGAGGGTGTGAGGCGCTCAACTACTGTGAATGGTGTAAACAACTAACAACCTGATTACATACACTGCACAGTATTACAGACATCTATGTGGGGGATAGATGCAACAGTAACTGCAATTATGGCAGTTGTGTCCACAACAACCACACCCAGTGAGTTATAGCAACCCCAGTTGTGCTGCACACCTCAACAGTGTGGAGGAGGCCATTGTGACATCTATGACGTGAAGGACTGTATGCCCATGGGATGGCACCTGTGGTAAGTTGGCTTATGCCAAGCAGTCTTGGTGGAAACATATCCTATGAATGGATGTAGACCCCGTAACAACTACAAACATTCCTACTAATGGGATGGTGTACAAAAGCCTGCTATGATCTACATACACATTGTGCACCTCCTAACCCTCATCTACACCTGTCATGATTAGGTTAAGGAGGTATACCAGGTTCAGGTTGTATTCCTCTGCCTTTGACAAGTCCAACATTGGCAGGGTCTCGTGAGTTGAGATAACCAGTGACATTGGCCATGGGTTCATTGTTGGTATGTTCTATGTCTCTGCAGACCATGGTCTTCAGGCTACTGGGTGGTAGTTCCCAGCTGACATGGTGGGTTTGTAGATGTTCCTGCCAACATTGGTGAATCCATTGTCAGGTGTAGGGCTATTGGATTGTATGAGGGATCCCAGCTACTTACTGCACCTGCCCAAGGGGTTCCCTCAAGCATGACATGTCACTTGACTTTACTGCATGATATGTTAGTAATGCCAGCCTTACATCCTACAGGTGGGATGGAGTACTGTTAACATGTACTGTCCTTGTCGTGTAGGGTCCTGCTTATGAGATCTGCTAAGGTTGGTATTGTATTGCAGGCCAGACGTATTTGGCTGGGGGGGATATCTATCCATGTCAGATGTATGTTGTTTGGGTCTCTCAAACCCATCAATGGTGCATGTGGACATATATTTTGTGGTTATGTTCCCAGTTCCATCTACAGATGTATGTCCATATATACCTATATTGATATATATTTGTTCACCTTTGACAAGGAGACAATCATTTCTTCGAATGGCCCCTTGTGCAAACCAAAAGGACAAACCCATAATTTCTTACTGCACCACAGTTCAAAACACAGTAGTTCTAAAGGCACCTTTGCTGATCTTAAACTGTGAGTTAGAATACATATCATAATGCAGGGGGGCATGCCCCCTACACCCCTGTCTGGGGGGCTGGGCCCACCACAACCCCCCTACTGTGATATACTAACTCGTAGTTTGCACTACAGTGGGGACAGGCATATATTCCCCATCCCCACTATAGTGCCATCCGCAACCAAATTGCCTAATCTGCAATGAGCGAATGCATAGTTTCATTCGCTCATTGCACATTCGATGCATGTATTGCAAGATTGTGCAATATTGAGAACATACGTCTGACCTACCAGCTTTTGGACACGTGGATTTCTCCCTTTGAAAGGTGAGCCATATATATGCTGACATATATGCATTCCTAGTGTTGTATATATGTGGACATGTGGATGTATACATATATATCTATGGATGTATGCGTAACTATGTATATATGTAAGTATTGGCTTATATATATATGTATATATATATATATATATATATATATATGTGTGTATATATATATATATATATATATATATATATATATATATATATATATATATATATTTCCACACCTACATTTATTATATAAATATGTTATATCCATTGAAAGATGAATATATATAAACACACAAATACATCTACATGGCGGAATACATTCCCTGTAGCTTTGTATACCTGGGCTGGATGATATGTATGTGAAAACATCATGATTATGCTTCCCTGCCATGGCTTAGTGGTAAATCACTTTGTGTATGGTGTGCAAGGTCCTGGTTTTGATGCTTACACGAGCTGTTTATTTTGTTGCTGGGCAGAACACAGCCCATTGGATACAGAGTGAGTAAGGCACTGTAAAACAGATGTAAGCGAGTTTGCGAGGGTTTGCGCAATGGTAAGTACTGCTAACCTCTGGTTATGTTTTCATACACTCAGCTTCTAAATTGCTTAACCTGTGTAGGCAGTGCTTAGCTCTGCGCATACCTGCGCCAACCTGCTTACAACTGCTTTAAAGTGCCTTAATCACTCTGTATCCAATGGGCCGTGTTCTGCCCAGCAACAAAATAAACAGCTCTTGCAAGTCTCAAACCAAGGACCCTGCACACCATACACAAAGTGATGTACCACTAAGCCATGACAGATACACAGATATTCAGTGTTTCAGAAGCATATCAGCCAGTCCTGTCATGCAACAGTACAGAGAGTGTAAGCTAACATCTAGATGTCTGCATGTGTAACTACATTGCAACCTTAACAGATACAACATATCCATATATGTATAGATATGCATATATATAAATATATATGTTGTTTTACTAACTCTATATACATATATATCACTATCTATGAACATATAGTTATATATCTGTTAGCAGCTAAATATATCTATATAGGTATATATGGTCATACAACTGTAGATAGCAATTGCAGATTAACAAATACACCTATGTCCGTATGCACCGTTAATGGGGCTGAGAGGCCCCACACACTAACCATCTTTTACGAATAGACATCCCCCCACAACCAAACACATGCACCCTGCAATACACTACCAAGTACAGTCTGCCTCCCATAGGACATGTAATATGTGGAAGCCATCAACATCCCCAGGATACAGATACACGGACACATATATGCAGATACAGATATACATATATATATATATATATATATATATATATATACATGTGACTACACAAGATATATGTGTAGTACGATACATATGTAGGAGGTGCAGACAATATGGAGCAGCCACAATGGTTACAGTTAACACCTGAACAACTGGACACTGTATGGCTGACACATACTAATGTCAATCATTGCCTGCAATGTATACACATAGAAAGGTCATAGGAAAGACACCACACACAGGTTTGCAGAAACAGGAATCCTTTAATTGTGCACTATAACAGTTCTATATGCCATATCATATAACTGTTCAAATACTGACAACCATATTAACCGAGTACTGCAACAGTGAAACAGTTACACTAATACAGTAGTCTGGAAAGGTTCCCAACTGGTGCTGTCCAGGCCAAGCCCTTCAGAATGTACAATAGTGCAGACAGACTGGGCCACAGGGTACCACACAATCAACAGTATGTACTGCAGGTGTGTAGCTCAGCAGCCACTACCTACACTCTGTACAAACTCTGTAGGAGGTAACAACGTTTTGTGATCAAATGGGTTGTATCCGGTACATAACAAGGCATAACACACAGAACAGTCTGTATGGCAGGAGGCAGTAGGTTTGCAGTACCCCAAGTAATGTAAGTAATGTCAATATGGGTGGAGTATACGGTACTGTACATCCACATACCTTGTGGCAGCTCACCCCTGACACCCCCACAATTTGTAACAGCCTAGGTCATTTATGGTGTTCCCCACCTAGACTCAATAATACAGGCCCATATACCACAGTTACTTACACTGGCCTCTGCAGTGCATAAGGGCACACATGTATTGTGTAGTTGACGCCCACACATATATGGCCCCAGCCCCACTGTATGTGTGGGGGATACAACAGCAGTGGACTAATGGCAGCAATGGCAGTGTGATATATTCACAGCCCACTACAGAACAACCTCCAACAGCATGACATATGTGCAAAGCTTGGTATGTAGATGGGGGGGGCAGAGGCTGGAACACAGGCACATATGTGGAACACTGTTGCCATACACTAAGCAAAGTGCTGATGTTATAGGATAGTCTGCAACATAACCTTAGTCAGCGGATTGAGGTTATAAATAGACATGGATGTAGTCATGTACTGATAGCATGCAACACACACACTGCCAGTGTAATATCTGACACAGGACCTGTGTGGTGGACAAACAAAACATGATAGGCATACCTCTGTCCAGCAAGAGGTTAGGCCCAGAGTAGTGAGCTATGCAGACAGACTGCATTCCATGGTACACTAGTATGTACACACACACACCCTGTAACACTAGTACTAAGCAAAGCATTACACAACTCTACCCACAGTCTGTCTGTTGTTCCTGATCCTCCTACGAATATGTGGCCGCCCTGAGTGTGCAGGTTCCCCTGTAAGAGGTATTGCTACCTGCTGTCTGTATCACTGATGCCCACACACAGGAAGGATGTCCATCACACTGGGAATGTAAAGGGACCACACCCACATGCTGTAGGGATTTATAGTGGGTAGTTGCAATGACAATGGTAATTCAATGTAGTATACATGTGTAATTATATATATATATGGCTATCTGGATAAGTATATGTACATATATTTCCACCGTATGTCCTGGACATGGAGTGTAGCCATACACCAGCCCCTACAGTCCCAAAGACGTAGTGCAAGGGGATGACAGCTATGTATAGCAGGTATATTATTAGACTGTTACTACTGTCATTGGGATTGTATTCACAGACATGGTGAGTGTGGATGCTGACATCTGCTTATAACATGTGTGCCATTGGCTACTGACAGACATCCTGAGGACATCATTGTAAGGTACCGCTGCTAGCATGTAATAGCCATGTGGAGTGCAGCAGAGTTTTGGCCACTATATGTGGAACTTTGGACACACCCTGTACAGTCCAGAGGTATACACATAATCCCTTCATGCACCACATGTGTACCAGGTCTGACAATATGGATTTAGACAGCCATGTAGATGGGTATAATACATAACAACTGGTATACATTTGGCACCATAGGAGTTGGATTCACACACTCCTGTCTGGCCTGACACATAATGACTGCTGGTACAGGGGTGCCATGGACACATACCACCCACATGATATAGACATACATCTGTACAGCTTCCCACTGCTCTGCCTGAAATACATGCCATTTAAGGGAGGCCCAGCAGTAGTACATCTGGCAAGTATCTGCACATAACATCCCACTTGTTAAGTACACTAAGCTGCTAGGCATGTAACAATGCACTGTGCAGGCTACAGGCAGACTGGCTCAACACTGGCCTACATCTCGTATGGGGTAATGTACATGTACCTGCATATATAGCAGGCTCAACAGCCATGTCACAGCACAGGGTAAGATACACCTGTGTGACAGTGCATAACCACAACCAATGTGAAAACAGCCACAACCACATATGGTAAGCTAGCATAATATTACAGTATATGGACTATCTGTTCTATACCATCCTCATATGTGCCACTCACAGAATGACCCTACATATACTGGACTGCTACACAGTTTGGTATGATGGCTGTCTGTGGTATGGGACATGTGTGTGTGGCCCTACAAATGTACAGCAAAACGGTACCATACAGTGGGACAGCATGTAACATCTGATAGAAGGGGAGCTAGAACAATGACATCTACCACAGTCTGTACACAGGCTGAAGTACATATTAATGATACACACACTACAGACATTCACCATCACTACACAGACCTCAGTACTGTACAAACATCCACAGAATGTCCAGCTTATGTCATGAAATATAACCACTACTGTACATGACGTGTAGCCATCTGATATATCGCTGGCTTGTTATCAGAAATGATGACAGTATTTATGGTGTAAAGCACATATGCACCACTTCATGCATGCCATATGTACAAAGGTTGACAGAGGTGTGGCTGACAGCACATACACAGGGCCAGTATAGACATGTTGCTGTGATAACCTCATATATTTTCCTTTGTAACGGGGTTTGTTGCAACATGCGTCCTATGAGGGATATGAAGTCAGTAATTGTCACGGCCTTCACAATCTACATACTGCAATCCTCACACTACCTTCTGCATTCCACAGATTGATGCACTGTGGCTAACACATGAAACCATAGGCACAACACTGCCCAGTCTTCAGATGACCCTGCAGATGGGGATTCCTCAAATACATGGAACTGACATGGGAGGTATTGCAACATGTATGACAGACATATCCAGACAAACACTGTTAAACCAACATTACTCCAAATGCAGTATAGCAGCACTTACAGTCTGTAGTCAGGTCAGGCACATCCCCCTCCTGTTTGTTGCCCTCTTTCCACAGTGTATGTTGTTAGAGGTAAATCCCCAATCCATCTGGGATGCTGTTTGCCAAACATCAGATCCAGTTCCTGCTCACAGTGACTGCAAAGGCCCAACACCACCATGATGTTCCTAGGTATTGGAGTGTGTTTCGATGCAATTGGCTATAGGATTGTTACCACAGCTGTTCCACATGCAATCAGCTAGGGGAAGGCTGCAATTCTTGCAGAGGCCATCAGCTGATCATGAACATCATGACAAATACACATGCTGCTGCCTAAGCAAGGCAGGTGTGGGTCTCCACATCCACCAGAGAGGGAGTGTGGGGTGGCAAATACATGTCAGGGAGAGGTGGGAGAGTAAAACTGAAGCATGTTTGTGTCACACACCTACCAGCACAGGGTATCAAACCCCTGACAACTATGTAGTGCTATCACAGTTCGATGCAATTATTGGATGCACCACATGGGTTACCAGATGTGGTGCACTCAGAACATATATGTGAGGGTGAGTGACATCTGCAACAGGGATACATTAGATATACAGTAGATGTCATACACATGCCTGTCTGCATGAACAGGTGCCAGTGTCAACACAGGCACACTCACACAGGGACGCGCACACATTGACATACTTGGCAGGGCCAGGAGTGCAACTCATCACTAGTGGGATTGCCACAACACATCAATGTGCAGGTATCACATGCACCACATGGGTCATACGGAGGCTGTATGGGCAAGGAGTATGAGGAGATGTCAGACATCAGACAGCATGCTTCAGTATGCCCTGGGGGGTTGTAGTGAGTGTGGATATGGACATACACAACATACAACACACACACACACACACACACACACACACACACACACACACACACACACACACACACACACACACACACACACAGGGTGCCAGTTCTGACATGCATGGGTGCATGTCTACATGGGTGTGTGGTGGTTAACTGTGCCAGCAGGCTATACAGGGGGAGGCAATGGGTATACCTTGGCATCAGGCCAAATGACAATGGTCTGCATTGTGGCTCAGGCCTGTAGTTACTGCATTTGCCCACAGAGGTGGGTATTGCATCCCCCATCCAGTCAGCTTAGTGAATATTGTGTGTGGCCAATGCTGTACACCACATGCCATGTATGTGTTCCTAAGTCCATGACATAAATGGTGTCTGTGATGGGCACACCTCCCACATGCATGAACAGTGACATGTGGAACTGTACCTGGGGTGTCTGGCCCATGTTGTGAACACAGATTATCATCAGATGTGCTAGTCTTGCCCACCTGTGGCAGAAAATGTTAATGGGCAGCAGGTTGACCCTTCACCTACACTGATAGCATGCCAACAGCATTCCATGATTAGTTTCATAGGTTAGTACTAGGCTAACTGCCCTTGCGAGCCATTTTAAGCCTAGCCAATTATCCCCTGTGAGATACAAACCCTGTACCTTATGTTTGTAAGGGAAACACCTTAACCATTAGGCCACCCTCCCAATGATGTCAGTGTCATCTGTCTATACAGGGCATGCTGTCAGGAATGGTCTGTCCGTTGTGAGTCACATGCGAAGGCACCACAGATGGTGCAGGTGTCCATTGGGGAACATGGTGGAGGTGCACTGTCTGCATGTACGTGCATATTGGACAGATGGGCAGGGTGACATGCCCTCTGTAGCCCACTGCTATCACTGCATAGTTACTATCAGTGGCCAATATGCAGTGTACTACCCACATATTGGCTGTTGCATTAGGCATGTGTGTGCATATGACACATGGGTTGAGTGTGTGCCCTGGGTAATAGTGGGATTGCTAATGTCAATTGACTGGCCTTGATGTCACATGTATTGGTATGGCTTTGCACCCCAGCCTCCCAGCTCATTTACCTCTGTTATTCCTGTATGGTTGACATTGTGATATATAGTAGGGCCACCATAAAAGTAATCAGCAAAACCCCCTCCACATTGGCCACAGGTGGCACACACTCCCCTCTACACAGGATATGTGTTACACATACACACATTTGTCATGGCTGGGAGTTAAACCCCTACCTACACAGTTATAGTATGCGCCACAGACATTACTGGAGTACTTCTTCCCCAAAGGTGTATTTCACAGTGACTGGCATCAGCAGGATTACAAAAGTAGGGCATTTCACATGTACTGCAAGTGACTAGCCTAAAATGCATTGCTCCCTACACAGACAGTGAGACACGCACAAAACATCAACAACTGTCATGTGTGGGTATAGAATCTCTGACTAGGCCTATGTCACACTACAGCATGGGCAGTTATAGGTTGCACCACAGAGATTACAGAGAACTTTCTCCCCAAAGTTGTATTTCACAATGAATGACATCAACAGGATTGGCAAAGTAGGGCATTTGAAATGTACTGCGAGTGAGTAGCCTATGATTCATTGCTCCATACACAGACATTGAAACACACACAAAACATCCAGAACTGCCATGGGTGGTGAGGGAACTCTACCACAGTTCTAAATCCCACTACAGCAGTACACAGTTACAGGATGCACTACAGACATTACTGGGCTATGACTTTCCCAGAGGTGTATTTGTAGGTGAGTGACATCAGCAGCCTTGCCAGCGTTGGGTATATGAATTCTAAGGAGTGTGTGTGACCTAAAAAGCATTGATCTTCACTCAGTCAGAGACACAAAGATTCACACACACACAGTTACCAAGTCTGGGGTTAGAACACCTACCTAATTATTTTATTACAATACAGCAGTATGCAGTTATGGGACACACTACAGAGATAAGTGGGTTATGTTTTCCCCAGAGATGTATTTCTAGGTGAATGACATCAGCAGCCTTGCCAAAGTTGGTATATGAATTGTATGGGGTGTGAGTGGCTTAAAAAGGCATTGTTCTCTACTCAGTCAGACACACACAAGCACCAAGACTGGGGTTAAAACACCTACCTAGTTATATTATCACACTACAGCAGTACACAGTTACAGGACACGCTACGGAGATTACTTAGCTATGATTTCCCCAGAGGTGTATTTCTAGGTGAGTGACGTCAGCAACCTTGCCAAAGTTGAGTATATGTATTGTACAGGGTGTGAGTGGCCTAAAAAACATTGCTTTCTACTCAGTCAGACACACACAAGCACACAGTTTCCAGGTCTGGGGTTAGAACACCTACCTAACTGCTTTATCATACTACAGCAATACACAGTTACAGGATGTGCTACAGAGATTACTGGGCTATGATTACCCCAGAGGTGTATTTCTAGGTGAGTGACATCAGCAGCTTTGCCAAAGTTGAGTATATGTATTGTACGGGGTGTGAGTGGCCTAAAAAGCATTGCTCTCTACTCAGTCAGACACACACACAGATGTCAGGTCTGGGGTTAGAACACCTAACTAAATACTTTATCACACTACAGCAGTACGCAGTTACAGGTTGCGCTACAGAGATTATTGGGCTATGACTTCCCCAGAGGTGTATTTCTAGATGAGTGACATCAGCAGCCTTGCCAAAGTTGTGTATATGAACTGTATGGAGTGTGAGTAGCATAAAAAGCATTTTTCTCTATGCATTCAGAGACAGACACACACAAAAATACACACTCCCACAGTTGCCAAGTCTGGGGTTAGGACTACTACCTAACTAGTTTATCACTACAGCAGTACGCAGTTATGGGACGCGCCATGGGGATTACTGAGCTACAGCTCTCCCAAAGGTGTATTTCACATTGGATGACCTCAGCAGGCCTGTCATGATACTGTTATGGGGAGGGCAGTGTGTGCATGGGCCGTAACCCATACATGTAAGGGTTGACATGCCGCATGCAGGCACACATGGGGTCATATGCCACACGTACATGTATACAGCTACTAGTTGACTACTTCCTTGTACAGTCATGTTGCACAGCTGGCACGTGCAACACAACATCATGCTGACAGATACTGGTGGCTAGTATCTGCAGTGAGTGACACCTGCACCTCATGTGTTTGGGGCCCTTTGGCTGTGTGCTGGGTGGGACAGGCCCAGATGGCTCCTTGTCACAGTCACCCTCTTCCACACATCTATGTCCGTCTACCTTTGGCTTATTATAGTGTGTTGTCCTTACATATATATGTCTGTCTGTGGTGCATACTGACATGTGTCTGCACTAGGAACTGCAACTGCCAGATATGTCTGGTCCACTGGTGTTTGGTGACATGGCCTTTATGTGTTTAAGTGTATGAGCATGCCCAGTATGACCTTTCGATATGTTGTTGACTGACATTGCCTTCATTCCTCTAAGTGTGTGAGTATGCCCAGTATGGCCATCTGTATTGCATGTGTGGATCAAGTCCAGGTAGTTTGTACTGCGGTGCTGACCTTTGTGTTGTACACCAACAGGTAGCATGCTGTGTTTGCAGGGTATACATCAGTCATTTGGCATTGACTGTTGCTACATTTCTGCATAGTGGGGGGTGGCACCTGACTGTTTCTACATTTCTATACAGGGGTGGGGGGAGCTCACCTGACTGTTACTATAAGTGTACGTAGGATGGTGGGGCACACCTTACACTTTTTTACATTTGCTAGGACTGTACTGGTATGTCGGGTCCACAATTTTAGTCTGTAGTCTTACCTATCATGCTGGCTAGAGGCATACCAATTTACTGCAGATCTTAGCTTTAACTACCTACATATTAGTTTCTGACTTCCTAGCCTTCACAGCTTACATCCAATTGGCTGGCCTACTGTAGTCTGTCTGTGTAGGCCTGGGGGAGTGGTTACCCATAGGGCTCATTCAGAGGCCATAGTACAGCATTTGTTTGTGTTTGTCTACACCTATCCTGTTGGCTGTGACTGTTGTTGGGTATGTGTCCACCAACTGGCATGTGTGAGTCACTTACCTTGTGGGTGTCCCAGTACTGAGGGTGGTGCTGCAGGGCTGCGTATGTCGGATGCACATAGTACACTCCCTATACATGGTTGAGCACAGGTAGTGTCATGTTTGGCATCCCTTTTACTGTATGTGCGAGTCGGAGAGAGGTGTCATTCCCTGGGTCCCTACTGTGTCAGTGCATGTGCTATGCATTGCCTCTTTGCCAAGGCCAGGGCATACTGGGCATGCCTCCTTCTGCCTACTGGGGCTGGCTCAGGTTGTTCCTCCTCCGAGTCACTCTGCACCTGTGCAGGCCTTGGCACTGGTTGGGGGGCTGGGTGGCCCTGCCCCATGCTGTTCCTGCTGCAGCTGTTTCCATAGGATCATATTGTGTAGCATGGCACATACAAGGGCAATTTGAGTACAAGTAGTTGGTGAGTACTGCAAGGCTCCAACAGATGTGTCCAGGCACCAGAACCATGACATGAGCATCCCAAACACACACTCTATTATGATTTGTGTTTGTGCATGTGCCTCATTATGGACTTCTTGTTCGGGTGTGTGGGCATTTCTGATGGGTGTCATAAGCCATGGCTCCAGTGCATATCCAGCATCCCCCACTAGGTGACCGTGTTGGATGTCCCCATTGGCAAATGTCTGGTACAGCTGCATCAGATGCCAGATGTGGGAATCGTGGTAGCTTCCAGGGCAGCCAGCACACACATTCATTATTATGTCCTGGGCATCGTACACGACCTGGAAGTTGATGGAGGGGAAGTCCTTGCAGTTGATATAGAACCTACCCTGCTCATCTGGTGTTGCTTTCATGCATATGTGTGTGCAGTCCATTGCACCCACTACCTCAGGGTATTCTGCTGTTTGGTGGAAGAGATGCATATTGCTGGCCAATGCCTCACGGGTGATGGGGAAATATACATGCTCACTGACATGTGCTGACATGGCATCCAGGAACTGGTGGAGTACCCTGGATACTGATGCCTGTGAAATCCACATCATATCCCCAGTTGGCCTTTGGAAGGTACCTGTAGCTAGTATTCTTAGGCCTAAACATACCTTGGTGTCCACTGGGATGGGTTCCCCTCTGTTAGTTCTGTGTGTCAGGCATGGCCAGCATAGCTCAACAATTTGCTGTAGGAGGTTCCTGTATACCCTATAGTGCTCCACTATCTCCAACTCATGTAGCCCTTGGTAGGTTACCCTGAGTCTGTACACTCTTCTCTGTCTCCTCACTGTGGATTGCTCAGCAGCATTCACATCCTCACCACCCTCAGCCTCTTGCACATGCTGGCTTATGATAGCAAAATCAGTCACTAACATTTTTTCTCTTGCTTTCATTTTGTAAAATTTCCCCGTCTGTATACACCGGTGGTGCAGAGTTTTGGGGAAAAACAAGGGGAAAAGGTGTTTGCATAGTTTATAGTGGTGTGCTGGGCTGGTCTGCTGCCTGTGTAATTGACTGATTCTGATACATTTCACCTGTCAGCTAAGGTAGTTCTTCTTGATTACCTTCCTACTGCTGTTTTCCCTTCCCATTGCCTCCCTGTTTAAGCCTGTGTGTGCACCGCGCAAATGGAGTGCTCAAATGTGCACAGAGCTGCCTTTTCCTGGTTTAACTTCCTTTTTTCTTCCTGTAAAACCCGGTGCGGGGCGCGCACACCCGCTTACACTTTGTAAATAGTGCTAGGCAGGTTTAGACACACCCCTAGCTTAACTCTGCTAAGCTAGGAGCAATACCGAGCCACAGGTCTCCAGTCCACTTACAATATGTCTGACACACCCCCATAATGTCAACTATATCCTAGTCTTGCACCCAGCTATTTATAATTTTACACTCTTGGGACCTGCCTCAAACCCTGGGAATATCTGAGATTCACTAACCTTTCCCTCATTTGCATAGGATTTCCTGCTAATGCATAGTTACATGTCCCAGACTGAGCCTCCCCTCTTAGCAACCATTACTCACTGGCCAAGTTGTCTTCTGCCTGCCATTGACTTGCATAGCAGAATACTGATTTTAGTTAGAATGCTTCTTTTAGGTTTATTTTATGATTTTCCCCCCAATCCCGTTTGCACTCCACTGCCCTATGCTTAAACAGGCGAGATTGGCCAAAAATAAAAAAAAAGTTATTTATTTTATTTTTTAAACAGTTTGCAATGCCAATGGCCTTCTACTTGGCCATTGGCATGCTTCCTCAATGATATGCAGCCTTTATTTTGAGCTGTCATAGCTCCGTTTTGTAGTTTGCAGAAATGTACTTGGTTACTAACCGAGTACATTTCTGCAGACTGCACTCATCCTGCACTGCCAGCTGCCAGCTTCTTGGATCGCAAACTACCCTCATTTGGATGGTTTTCACCTGCGAATGAGGGTCATTTGCATATAGGATTTTGGTCCGTGCAGGATTAACCTAAGAGCTCACGTGCACGTCCCAGGAGCTCGTTCCTGGATTGCATGTTGACCATATTGCCGAAAATAGCTCTTAGACTAATCCTGCATGCTATAAAGGGCTTCATAATTCCAGGGGTATGTCTCTTTCTTCATAATAAAGTTTAGTTATTCATCTACAAACTTCCTTATTTTTAAACCTTGCTTCAGACACTGCATTTTTTCAAAGAAGGCTTTACTTGACAAAATGTAAATTTTGTGCATGATATACAAACAATGCTCTGGCAAATGTCATTCTTAAACAATTTTGCAAATAATAAACACTAATAATTAAACATTCCCAGAGTATACAAAACAGTCCTTTGATTTAGCCACTTTTATCATAGGTCAGCTTTTCTATGAACTATTTTCATGTGCTGTCATTATGTATGACTCTCTAAACAACCCAAACCATGTCTATATATAAATAGGAGTTACCTAATGTCTTACATATGAGACAATTACAAGACAATTCATTTGCCCTGCTTTACTAGTTTCATTTCAAATTCCCTGGGATTCAGAAAAAATCCTAATGTAAGAGATGTGACCAAAACTTGCTGTTTCCAGAACTACAGAAAATGTAATTCAGAGAAAGATCTCATTACTGGCCAACATGCATTTCTCTGAATCTCCATTAATTGCTGCTTCGGCTAATCAACAGTTTCCTGTGGTACACTCCTCTGGCAGCCATGTGTTTTGTTGGCACAGGTGCCCACATTCACTCTTCCATACACACACACATACACACACACACACACACACACACACACACACACACACACACACACACACACACACACACAAGCACAAACATACCTCTTACTTGTCCATGAGTTGACAAAAGGTCTCTGACGTATCCTTTTATTTTTTTCTCTTCCCCTTGTAAGTTACAATCAATAATGCCAGAGAGTAGAGTTCCATTATTCTTATAGTTCAGAAAGTGTTTTGTGATGCTTCTTTAAAATATCTTCCTGATGTCATCTATCATTCCTCACAGCATTCTCTTAAAGCATTCAGTATGGCTATTTCAATTGGAAACACCCCATTTTTCAAAATTTTCCCTAAGTTTGCTCTGTTCCACATATCTCGTGGACAATAACAATCAGTCAGTAATGCCAAACTTCAAGAGCTTCATACTCCTAATAGTTCACAAAATATAGCACAAATCAAGATATCTCAGAGCAGAGGACTAAAGCTCTGGGTTGCTAAGAAGCTGCTTTCTGTGCCAAAGATACATGGGTCGAACCTCCCCCCCAGTTTTGCTGTAATGTGTTTCAGAGACTTAAGATACAAGTTAAAGGCTACTCTGGTGTCTAGTTGTGACACAGAAGACTAAAGCTCTGCATTTTGAGCAAGTTGCTTTGTGTGCCAATGGTGCAGGTTTTGAAGCTTCTTCCTGAGGGTCAAGTGCTCCTCCCATAAGTCTTTCATGCTCCAAAAGTTGTTATTCTATTAACTTTTTAGACGTGTTTGTGTAATATGTCATTTATGTCCCTGGTGTCATTATTCCCTCTCACATGTACTACATATTGGAAAACCTTTTGTTTTATTAATTTTTTAAGGGATGTTTATGTTATATCTCAAGAGTATACCCTGAGTCTGGTATCTCAACTCCAACTATATGTCTTTCATGCTGCAAAACTGTATCTCTATTAATTTTTTAATTGTGTTAGTGTTTAGTGAACCCACCAGTATTGCAGGATTTCATTAGTCTAGGGGAATTCAGAGGTATTACAACTGCTCACATATGCGCACATTCAGGCATTCATAAACACCCTACCCACCCACCCATGAACACAGACACAGATACACATACTTATATATTCCTGAGATAACCTCCTACTATGATCATCTAAACACACACACACACACACACACACACACACACACACACACACACACACACACACACACACACACACACACACACACACACACACGCACACACACACATGCACACACATTCACCATGCATTCCTCTACATCCAGTCACATATATACACACACAGGCACATAACTCCATTACAATCTGTTCACTAAACTCCCATGCAATTACCCCTAAAGCTGTCTCACCCATTGAAGGTAAGGGATGAATGTAAACTACCAAACTAACTTATGCAGCCTTATGATTCACTGAATCACTCAGCTGTGTAAATATCTTGCCACAGGCATTTTCAGGGGAAGAGCACATAGCTAATTAGCATAGATAGGTCCCCCAGAATGCCTCATTAGCATTTGTGGTAGGCCACAGAGACAACCCACCTTGGTGGTGCACGTCTTCATGTTACAGCACTGTAGTAGAGCTGTTTCTGAATGAGAGATAGTTACCACCAGTGGTAAAAAGGGCTTATCACTGGCTGTGTCCTTTCTGAATTCCACTCATTATTCTTCTTTCTCTGTAATCTGTTTCCATATGCCCCATTTATTTTTACACATACAGTTTGCCATCTTAGATTAATTTAACTCTAGGTCACATATCGAGTTCATAATTTTTAGACTTACAATCAGTAGGGAATACCTCCAAAACTATTTTCCTTTCTTCTTCATGTATACACTTTTAAAATTCATATTCTGATCTGTTTTCTCCAGATATACTTATAACATTTCCTTCTTTTATCACTGTAGTTTTTTCCAGCATTACATCTTTCTCTCTAACAGTGCTCATCCTACTTTTATTTTCTAACATTTCACTTTATCATTATTTTGTTATACATCTCATTTACATAGTCAACACTTTTCATTATTCATTGATGATTTTGGTTACTATTACCTTATTTCAAGTTCTTCTGTCTCCCTCAACTGCTTAAAAATGTGCTCCTTCCACTTTTTTTCCATTTTCCAAATACAGTTTTCTCGTTATGTCTCTTTGTTTAATCCTACTTAACTTATATATTGTTCTCTGTTTAGTAAACAATTAATATCATCCCTCCCCAGTGCTATTTCATAATTCCCCACCATCTGTTTACAAATGTATTTCTACTTCAAAGCCATTGCCTCTGTATCTTTAAGTAATGCATTTTATATTTCTCTTTATAATGTTTCCACCATTCTTTCTAGTTTTTATAAAAAATATCTCATATTTATTTTTTATTTCAATCTTTTATTTCACATCTCAGTACTAGACTATGCAATCCTCATGCATGGTGCATATTTTTAAGCTTTGCCATTGGCCTGCTATTTTATCTTAACTTTTCCATTGACCCTCTTTCCTATATATATATATATATATATATATATATATATATATATATATATATATATATATATGTATATATATATATATATATATATATATATATATATATATATATATATATATATATATATATATATATATATATATATATATATATATATACATATATTCCAAAGACATGCATCTGGAGCATTTCTCCCCAGGCCTCCGCTGAAAACAGGCTCTGTGGAACCTAGTTGGACTTTCCCGGTCAACAAATGATAAATAAATAAATAAAATAAATAAATATAATTTTTTTTCCCATTATCAGCAATTACATTAGAAAAAGTCATCCTTTTTTCCAGCTCTAATTGTAATAAATACATTTTACTTCTTACTGTCCAATGCATTTCACAAGTACAGTATGGCATTTTCCCTTTCTTTAGCTTAATTTTTCAAAACAATCAAACTAGTGTTCAAATTTAAGATAACATGCAAAACAACATTTCATCCTTTTCACTTATATCCTTTTACAACCACAACTGATGTCCTTCCAGCCTTATTAACTCGTACTCCCAGTGTTCTTTTCCATAATTGCTCTAGCTCTCTTTTACTTACTAACATTTTATCTCAGTTTTCTTTTGCCTCACCTTCCCTTTTCTGGAGATTTTCTATATGCTCCCATCTCTCTCCCATTTCTTTTTGAATTTTTCCAACACGTTTTCCTATGATTTGCTTCTCTCCCCTACTTGAAGTTGTCTTATCAGGGGTTTCCCGTCCTCTCCTGTTGGAGCATGCTGCTGCCTCCATTTTTGGTAACTGCTTTTTCCCCTGTCATAATTATTATTTCTACCATCTGTTTATTCTCCTCTGTCACCTCCATGTCATATCTCAGTAGAAGGAGTCTCATCAACAGGATACCTACTTCTACAAAGAATTGCACCACCATACCATGTAGCTGCTTGTTCTACACCTTCAATTTAGTACAGCTCCAGAATGTATATAATAAAGACCATCTTTCCCCTTGACACCTCCAACAAACTTCATTTGCCCTGAGAAGATCCTCATTAGCTGGCTATAAAAGTATTTGTGAAGCCACTTCTGTATGAATTTAGTAAATGTATGAGCTATGAAGGCATATGTAGGTAACCATAACATTTGTTCCTACTCTACAAATTAAAATTTTCATTGTACCTCCTCTTCCCCTGCTCTTTTTGCTCTCTTTCCTTCCCCTCAGCTTATTTACCCTATCTGCACTCTTTTCAGTAGCCCCTTCATTGGCCTTTCCACCAGCCTTCATGCTTCTGGCTCCTTCACATTTTCTGGTTCCTTCTTTACTCCTGATATCCCACTATCAGTTCTCTTCCATATTGCCATTATTCCTTAATGGCAAGATGGAAAAGAATTGTCAGTATTCCTTAATGTTATCATTCAAACCTATTGTCTAAATTAAATTCTTTTTTCATTTCTGTTTACCTTTTCACTCTACCTCCCACAAAGGTATGAGTAAAATACTTTACCTAATCTTGTTTTTCCCTTCATCTCTTCGTAACAGTTGTCCCCTTTTCGTCTTTCCTGATTCTACTTATGTGTCAACCTTTCTCTCTATGCCTTCCACTCAGGTTTTTGCAATTGTGTACTAAATAGCTTTTGGCCCCTTTTTGTCCATAGAGGTATTAACTCCCACCTTGGAGTTTCCATAAGGTTCCACTATATCTTTTTTAATCCTCCAGCTTTCTTCCCTCTCCCTAATCATATGCTTTTAGACTGAACTGTATTCCACATCACTTAACCTGAATATATTTGTAATTACACACTCTTGCAGTCCTGTCTTTAGGTCTGGTACACCTAGTCCCTTTCTTCCATCTCCATCAACACTTGCTGTGACACTCTTGGCCTGCCTTCTTCTGAAACAAACTCCCTCCAAATCTGGTTAACCTTTTTTTCAAGATTACATCCTTTAGGATATTTTAAATGGTTTGCTTTTGATATAAAAATTGCAATGGTATAAACATTTTAAACACTTGCATCCTCTGATCTGTCTTCTTTTTATTAAATTTTAAACACTTGTACCCTCTGATCATTGTATCTGCTCTTACGTATTTAAATATGTACTTTATACTGAGTTTCCTACCTTATCCCTCAAACAAATACCAAAGTATTTAATTTCTTTCTTTTCCACCACTCAGCCTATCTATTTTTTGACAGTTTGCAACAGTTGTTTGGGTTTTTGCCTTATATATCTTATAAACTGTTTTCCTTCCAAACCTCTCCAGAATATCCCACTCACAAATTTTCATCTGATATGACATGAATAACAACACATCATCTGCATATAGAATTATCTTTTTCTTCCATCCTCCCTACCTCTACCCCCTTACTTCTAGCTACCTTTTCACTTCTGCTAGGCATTTGATATAGATAGTAAAGGGTAGCAGTGTTTAAGGCACCCCTCTCTTGTCCCACTTTGTATCTTTATGTTCTCAGATTGTGTAGCTGCAATTTGCATCCCAGCTGTTGCACCTTTATACATTGTTCTGACCAGGTTTTACAGTTATTTTTGAATACTACAATTTTATATAATCTGAGACACGAGGTTCACTGGAAATATTCCTAATACATATACACTACAAGCTTATCCAAAAGACAATATATGTCAACCCCATCCACCCACAATTTATTTTGGACAAACTTTGTACCACTCCTGCTCCGGTGCTTTAAGTAAGTGTTGGACAGCCATTCCTCTCTGCATGTATTTTAGCATTACAGTCTGTAAACCTCCTCCACAGATATCCTGCTTGTCAGCTGTTACTCGGTGCTTCCTAACAGACATTGAGATTTACTCCTTGCTGTTCACTAGGGACGGCTTGCACCTGTCACCCCTGGGCTTTCGGATATTGGCAAAGGCTCTTGCTGCCCCCATAGTGCCTTTTTTAGGCAAGGCTCAAAAGACAAACCCACCTCCATAGGTATCACAAGGGATAAGAAACTAAGAGTAATGCTACTCAACGCCAGAAGTCTAAACCTCAAGATGCCTGCACTTGAAACTCTCCTTAGCATGGAGAACATCGATATCTGTGCAGTAACAGAAACCTGGTTCAAGGCTCCCGAGAGCACCCCAGCACTACCAGGTTATACCTCATACCATGCTTTTCGGCCCCAAAACTTGGACCGAACCACAAAAGGAGGGGGAGTATCAATATTTGTCAAAGATACCCACACCTCCAAGTTGGTGGCACAGCACGAAGCATCAGAGACTATCCATGTGCAACTAACAGTGGGTAAAACTGCCTTCCAGTTTATAGCCTGCTACAGACCACCTTCCCAAACCCAAGAACCCCACTCGGCCTTCCTGAGAACACTGGAAAATATGAAGGTCTCTCCAAACACTATTATATCGGGCGACCTCAACTACCCAAACATAGACTGGGAGCATTACTCTAGCTCCAACACCCTAGCCCAAAGGTTCCTCGAATTTATAAACTCAAATGCTATGGAACAACTTGTTACCACTCCCACAAGAGGGGAAAACATACTGGACCTGATCATCACCAACATGGGGACTCTATGCTCCAGACCAGAAGTGCATCCCTCACTGGTAAGATCAGACCATAAACTAATCTCTCTGGATATTCACATCCCGACTCCACCCCCTGCCCTGAAAACCACAGTGAAAAACTTCTCTAAAGCAAATTTCACACTCCTCAAAACCGAGGTGGAATCTTTCAAAGCCCCCGGGCCTGTGGAAAATACGGCCCAGACCGCAGAATCCTTTATAAACGCATTCTATGAACACCTTCAGGAATGCATGGATCATGCAATCCCAAATAAAACCAAGTCCCAGTCCTCCAAAGGCAGACGTCCTGTCTGGTGGACCCCAGCCATAAACAAACTATACAATAGAAGGAGGAAGTTACTACATGATAGAGCAAAATCCCAAAAAGGGAAGGCATCTCTGATCAGTATTAGCAAAAAACTACGGGCACTTATAAAATCGTCTAAGGCCAGCTTTGAGAGAAAAATTGCACAGGACACTAAGGATAATCACAAGGCTTTCTTTATTTATGTTAGGAACCTGGGTGGGAATTCCCAGATATGCTCAGAATTAGTCCAAAATGACAAAAAATACATCGAACCCACAGACATTGCCAACCTCCTAGATGACAGGTTCAGCGCAAACTTCTCCCCCCTTCCCCACCAAAAGGGCAAATATCTATCCCAGCAGAGTGCTGCCCCCCTGACATCTCAGATGCTCAGGTAAGAGCTGCCCTCTCCAAAGCAAAAAACACAGCATCAATGGGACCAGACGGTGTCCCGGGCTGCATCGTACTTGAACTCCAAGAAGAGCTAAACCCAAACATAAAACTACTGTTCAATCTCAGCCTTACTACAGGATATGTACCCAAAGAGTGGCGTACAGCAACAGTGGTCCCTCTCCACAAAGGTGGTGCCTCAACGGATCCTGGAAACTATCGCCCCATAAGCCTGACTAGCTTGGTCTGCAAAGCTATGGAAAGGATCATCATGGACCTCATAAATAAAGATATTGGGGACCTACAGACACTGGATCCTACTCAGTTTGGCTTTGTTAAGGGCAGATCCTGCCTCTTAAACCTGGTTGATTTCTTTGAAACAGTCACTAAGGCCATTGACGAGGGGAAGGTGGTTCACACAGCTTACCTGGACCTCGCAAAAGCCTTCGATACAATACCCCACTTGGACATTATAGATAAGCTCACCAGCTTAAATATAAACCCCTATGTCACTAGATGGGTTGCAAACTGGCTCAAGGACAGAACCCACATGGTTAGAATTGCTGGAGCCATGTCAGACTCCAAACCAGTTACAAGTGGCATCCCACAAGGCTCAGTCCTGAGACCTCTCTTGTTCGGTATATATTTCTTGGAGGTACAGGCCAACACGGAAGGAATGTGGCTGACCAAGTTTGCAGATGACTGCAAACTGGGCGCCATAATCGACACTCCAGCTGACACAAGCATCCTCCAAAAGGGCCTCATAGAAACAGACAACTGGTGCCAGAGCCATGGACTCAAGCTAAACGCCAAAAAGTGTATAGTCATCCCCTTTGGCAAAAACAAAGTGCCCACAAATTACCACATAGGTGGTAATCCATTAAGTACAGAAGAAGTAATTAGGGACCTGGGGACCCAAGTTGATAGCAATCTCTCATTTGACAACCACGTGGCCAAAGTGGTTAGAAAAACATTTTATATAGTTCACCTAATCATGAAGGGATTCACATCTAGATCAGGGGAGGTCATCGTGCCTCTTTACTCATCCCTCATCAGGTCCATAATTGAGTACAATGCCCCTTTTGGGATGTACCTTACCAGACACCTGCAGCAACTGGAAAGACCCCAAAAGTACCTCACCAAGAGGATCAAAGGGCTCAAACAGATGCCATATGCTGCCCGGTTAAAGAAACTCCAGCTCTACTCAATGGCATACCGCCTGCTCAGAGGCGATCTGTGCCTGACGTATAAAGCCATGTCCAACCGAGAATTAATAGACATGCTGTACCTCAGAAAATCCAAACCCCATCGAGCTACGCGCTCGAGAGACTTGAACCTCAGCACTGAAATAAATAGGACATGCTGGAGGGACAGATTCATAACCCAGAGGCTCCCTTCACTCTGGAATAAAATCCCAGTCCAGGTTAGGCAGAGTCCCTCATTTACTCTCTTCAAGAGGAATCTTGATGAGTGGATGGGAGATCGTAGGTTTACCCCGGGTATCACTTCTGTGTCACAGTTAGACAGAGGCACAGTATACTAACCTCGAAAAAGGGCATAGCAAAATTATTTTAAAATGGGTGGCAAAAGCCAAACACACTCTGGCTAGGCTTATAAATGCCCTAGGGCAGATAGCCTAGTATGAACCTATGAACCTATGAACCTATATTGTATGCAACAGTGAAGTTTGGAGTTGGAACATCTGTCTGATGGCTATATTTTCACTTAAATTATTTACAAATATTATGGAAGGCCAAAATAAAGAACTTTGTCCACTACTATCACTCCACTGTCTTAGTCCACAGCACCTCCACTGGTACTCTTTCCTTCCAACTGGGCTCCACTGATTGTTTTCAGAAGTCTCCTGTATCTCCTCCTTAAGTTTATTTCTTCTTTGCCCCAGAAACTTGTGAAACTACTTTAAGTTCTGAGACTATATTATTTTTCTCCAAGTGGCAGTCCTGTATCTTAGGCTTAATTTTTCCCATTGTTTTGGTACTTGTTTGGGTAGGTAGCCTATGAATTTAGCAATTCAAGGCCAATAAAAAACTCATAACCATTAGGCAAACGTACTGTTTCCCATTTTCCCATCCCAGCCTTTAATGATGCTGAAATCATTAGTGCTTTGCTGAAGCTAACCCCCCCCCCCCCACAAAACCCTATCCATAATGGGAATTTACCTTGTTCCTGGAAATAACATTGACACTGCCAAAGAATTTTTAACATCGGTCACCCCTATTATCCCACAAGAGAAGATAATTTTAGGAGACACAGTATCAGCTGACTGTCTGTCAATTGTGATTATCCTCAAAATGTCATCAGTCTCTATGGCCTCACCCAACTAATTACCTCTCCCACTCATTATATAAACAACACCAACAAAGGTTCTATATTTGCTTGGATACTCACCTCCTCCGCTAACAAATATTCTCCTATAGCTCTCTCTAACACTCTAAGTGACCACCTTCCTACCTTTGATATCAGTGCTCAAAACCACACCATCTAAATGAATTGTACAGTCTCTCACACTTCCAAAAGGAAACATTTTTCCAAAACCTACAACTTTCTAACTGCCAACATCTAAAGAATCTCCCCTTAGTTGATGCTATTACTGAATTCTCCAGAACCTTCCTTAACATTCTAAACAATTTTGCTCCCCTCTGCACAAAATGTGTAAAAGCCATGCCAGCCCATTGGCAGACCATAACCATAAAATATTTAATGCAATTCATAGACAAGGCCTGGTATTCCTGGATCAAAAATAAAACACAAAGTAACCTACAAATATTTTGCTAACTCAGAAATAACACTAAATACCAAATCAAAACTGATAAAAATATTACTCTTCTATAGTCAAAAACTCATTAAAACCCAAAGGCATTCTGGTCAACTATTAAAAACAATTCTCAGATAAGGTCATGCACCCAATCTGAACCCACAGTGACCAACAACGCAGAAAACACTGCCACTCTCTTTAATATATGCTTTATAAATTCAGTTACATCCCTAGTCAAATACCACACTCCTCTCACCAGCCCCTCTACTCCCAGCAGCAGTTGTGTCTCTGCCTCCTTCTCACTGCAACCAGTTCCCATCTCAACCATTAAAAAAACTTTTGTTAAAACTAAAACCCTCCACACTATTACACAACAATCTCCCTACAAAGGGTTGTTGAGGCTATAGCCCATACCATTTCCATTCAAATAAACCATTGTATCACAAAAGTATACATCCTAGCCCTATGGAAAAAAAGTTATATCCTACCAATACATAAGGGAGGAAGTAACTTTGAACTTTGTAACAACAGCTCTGTTCTTATCCTGTCCCCAATATCTAGAATTCTTGAAAAATGCATTCAGGCCCAGCTTTCACAATACCTCATCAAAAAGTAGGCTCTTCTCCCCCTACTGACACAGCTTCCATCCACATTGTAGCATGACTATAACCCTCCTATATTTCAATAATACTGTAAATACCTATATGAATGAAGGAAGGCTATTATCTGCCCTCTTTTTAGACCTTTCCAAAACCTTCAACATAGTATCACACCCCATCATACTACAACAACTCTCAACTCTAGGATCTGATGAAATCTCTACCACATTGTTTAATAGCTGTCTTGCTAACAGATCACAGGCTGCAAAGTGGCACATTGTGTTCTCCCCTTTCATGTCAGTCTCCACAGGTGTCCCAAGGGGTCATTTTTGGTCCTATTGTTTTGAACAGCTTCACTAAAATGTCCCAAATACCTCTAAATCAGCCGAATAAATTCAGTACACCAATGACTTCATCGTAGCACCCCGAACCTTAACAATCTCAACAACACATTCATGAATTTCTTCTCCTCCATTGAAACCTGGCTAACTGACTCACAACCTTTTTACTTAATCCATTAAAAAGCAATTTTTGTCTCTTTACTGGAAGACTCTCTCAGTCCAGAAACCCTTCTCTGATATTCTCTCAGCAAATAACACTAAAACTTAAATAATTCCACACACTGAACTACTTGGCATCTACATTAACAGCTGCTTAAAAATTGACTTAACACATCAAACATACAGTTAAGAAAACTTACCAGAAATTGAGTTCCTTATATAGAGTCAAAAATTTCCTCACTGTCCAAAACAGAAAACATGTAGCCTCTACCCTACTCCTCTCACTACTGCTCTCGTTAGCCCCTATTTTCACCACCTTACATGTCTTTCAGCTCTAAAAACTTGAACAATGCTGTCACAAAGTAGTAAAGTTTGCACTTGAGCAGACAGTGTGTATGAAAATGTGGTAATAAGATTAAAACAAGACATAAACAATTGGAATAGAATAGAAAAAGCTCAGACCTGACAGAAAAACAGAATTTTAGAAAAAAAGTATGTCTAGCTTATAAATATTGTTCATAGGTTCATAGGTTCATAGGTTTATACTAGGCTATCTGCCCTAAGGCATTTATAAGCCTAGCCCAAATTATTGTGGCTTACGCCACCCCTTATATGAAAAAATACTGTGCCCATTAGTTTGTTGTGCCTCTGTCCAGCAGTGACCCAGAGATGATTCCCGGGGTAAACCTACGATCTCCCATCCACAGGTCTAGATTTCTCTTGAACAGAGTCAGCGAGGTGCTCTGCCTCACATGGACCGGGATTTTATTCCACAGCATAGGGAGTCTCTGAGTGATAAATCTATCCCTCCAGCACGTCCTATTTATATCCGTGCTAAGGTTTAAGTCGCTTGCTCTAGTGGTTTTGGTGGATTTGGATTTTTGAGGTGGAGCATGTCCATTAATTCCGGGTTGGACATGGCCTTGTATGTCAGGCACATGTCACCTCTGAGCAGACGGTATGCGACTGAATAGAGCTGGAGTTTCTTCAATCTGGCAGCATATGACAGATTTTGGAGTCCCTTTATCCTTTTGGTGAGGAACTTTTGGGGCCTCTCCAATTGCTGCAGATGTCGGGTGAGATACATCCCGAATGGGGCATTGTACTCGATCATTGGTCTGATAAGTGAAGAGTACAGGGGAACAATGACCTCACTAGATCTGGATGTGAATCCCTTCATGATCAGGTGGGCAATGTAGAAGGTCTTTCTAACCACTTTAGCAATGTGAGTGTCAAAAGAAAGGCCACTGTCAACCTGGGTCCCCAGGTCCCTGATAACCTCTTCTGTGCTTAGTGGATTGCCACCTATATGGTAGCTTGGGGTTACCTTGTTTTTCCCGAAGGGTATGACTATACATTTTTGGCGTTTAACTTCAGGCCATGGCTCTGGCACCAGCTATCTGTTTCCGTGAGTCCCTTCTGAAGGATATCAGTGTCCGATGCACTTTCCACTATGGCGCCCAGTTTGCAGTCATCTGCAAACTTTGTCAGCCAAAGTCCTCCCATGTTGGCCTGTACTTCTGAGAAGTAGATGCCAAACAATAGGGGCCAAGGACCGAGCCCTGTGGTACACCACTTGTGACCGGCTTGGAGTCTGACACAGCGCCAGCAACTCTAACCCTGTGGGTTCTGTCCTTAAGCCAGTTTGCAACCCATCTTGTGACATATGGGTTTACATTTAAGCTGGTAAGTTTTTCTACAATACCCGAGTGGGGTATTGTGTCGAAAGCCTTTGCAAGGTCAAGGTAGGCTGTATGGACTGCCTTTCCTCATCAATGGCCTTGGTGACTATTTCAAGAAGTCGACCAAGTTCAAAAGGCATGATCTTCCCTTGACAAAGCCAAACTGGGTCGGGTCCAATGTCTGCAAGTCCCCTATATCTTTGTTTATGAGCTCCATTATGATCCTCTCCATAGCTTTGCAGACTAGACTTGTTAAGCTTATGGGGCGTAATTACCAGGGTCCGTGAGGCCACCTTTGTGGAGTGGGACCACAGTTGCCGTCACGCCACTCCTTGGGCACGTATCCTGTGGTAAGGCTGAGATTAAACAGCTGCCTTATGTGCGGGTTTAATTCCTCATTTAGCTCGTGTAGCACACAGCCGGGACACCATCCGTCCCATTGATGCTGTGTTTTTAGCTTTAGAGAGAGCAGCTTTCACCTGCGCATTTGAGATGTCCGGGAGGCTACACTCGGCTGGGATAGTTATCTCTCCTTTAGGGGAGAGGGGTGAAGTTTGCACTGAACCTGTCTGCCAGTATGTTGGCAATGTCTGTGGGTTCAGTGATTTTTGTATCATTTTGGACTAATTCTGAGCATATCTGTGAGTTTCCACCCAGGTTCCTAACATAGCTGAAAAAGGCCTTATGATTGTCCTTTGAATCCATGGCAATTTTTCTCTCAAAATTGGCCTTAGTTGATTTTATGAGTGCTCGTAATTTTTTACTAATAATGATCAGGGTGACTTCCCTTTTATGGATTTTGTTCTATCATGTAATAGCTTTCTCCTCTTATTGTAAAGTTTGTTAATGGCTGGGGTCCACCAGACTGGACGTTTGCCCTTTGTGGAAAGAGTCTTGGTTTTATTTGGGATTGCCTGATCCATGCAGTCCTGGAGGTGTTCATAGAAGGCATTTGTAAGGGCTTCCGCAGCTTGGGTTGTGGTTTCCTCTGACTCAGGGGCCTTGAAGGATACCACACCAGTCTTGAGTAGTGTGAAGTTTGCTTTAGAGAAGTTCTTCACTATGGTCTTTTTTGTTTGGGGTGGGGCGGGATGTGGATTTCCAGTGAGATTAGTTTATGATCAGATCTCACCAATGAGGCCTATACTTCCGGTGTGGAGCATTTTGTCCCCATGTTTGTGACAATGAGATCTAGTATATTTTCTCCTCTCGTGGGAACAGTGACTAGCTGTTCCATGGCATTTGAATTTATGAACTCCAGGAACCGTTGGGCTAGAAAGTTAGGGCTTGAGTAATGTTCCCAGTCTATATTCGGTAGTTGAAGTCACCCAATATGATGGTGTTTGGAGATACATTTATACCCTCCAGTGTCTTCAGGAAGGCTGTGTGGGGTTCCTGAGTTTGAGAGGGTGGCCTGTAGCATGCTACAATTTGTAGAGCAGTTTTGCCTATTGTTAGTTGCACCTGGATGGTTTCAAGCTTCATGCGTTGCCACCAACCTGGAGGTGTGAGTATCCTTTATGAATATGGATACACCCTCCTTTTGTGGAGTGGTCCGGGTTTTGGGGCCGAACGCATGATATGAGGTAAAACCTAATAGTGCCGGGTGCTCTCAGGAGCCTTGAACCAGGTTTCAGTTACAGCACAGACATCGATGTTCTCCATACTGAGAAGGGCCTCGAGTGCGTGCATTTTGAGATTTAGACTTCTGGCATTGAGCAGCATTACCCTCAATTTCTTCCCATTTTGTTTTCTAGGGTGGTAGGTTTAGAATTTGAGCCTTGCCTAAAAAGGCACTATGGGGTGGCAAGAGCCTTAGCCAATATCCGAATCCCAGGGTGACAGGTGCAAGCCGTCCCTTGCGAAGCAGCGTGGCTTGTCAAGCATGTCATCCCAGGCAGACAGACACTGGATCCCCTTTGAATGACACCAGACATTAAGCCAATTGTTAAAGCTGATCATCTTGTCTCTATATTGTGGCATCATTCTTGGTGAAGGAAGGATACTGCTCAGGGTTAGGGTCATACCTGCCTGGGCTACATAATCAGAGAGCTCCTCTATGTCTCTTTTCATGCAGTCCAGGGAGGTACGTCTCAGGTCGTTCACACCAGCATGGACAATGACTGTGTCATATTTGTACTTGCTGTGGAGTGACCCGAGTGCTTGTGTTATTTGGCGGATTCTAGCGCCCGATAGGCAGCTTACTGTGACCCTCTCCTTGTTCAGCCTGGTGAGTGGGACGTCAGTGTGTCTGACTATGGAGTCACCTATGACAAGTATGTTTGGTGTTGTATTTGGCCTTAAGGGCTGTGACTGCTTTGCACACTGCTTTTGTGGTTTATGTGTTGCTTTTGGGGTGTCTTGAGGTAGCAGTTGTTTGGGTGTCTGCTTTGGAGGCCTCTGCTGTTTAGGTAAATTTTTACTCAGAGCCTCCGAGTATGTCTTTGTGTGTTTATGTGTTTGATTCAGTGGAGTGGTAGCATTATGTGAGGCTGGTTTTGTGGTGTGTGTAGTTGCCTTCTCCTCCTGTCTGGTCTTGCCAGTCCTGAGTTGAGAGAGCTCAGCCTCCAGTTTGGCTAAATAGCTGCATCTCTCGCAAGTATTTGTGTTATGTGGGAGGAGGAGAGGGTTGTCTGTGTACATGAGGCAGTTATAACATTGCCTCAAGATTCCCAGATTCACCAGCTGGACCGGAGAGGAGATTGACAACTGACCTTTGGACATGCTAGAATAATATTGGGAAATCCTTAATTGAAAACAAGGGCCAGTGGGGAGTGAGGGTGTAGTGCTTTTAATTTTTAGTGCTGACTTATATAATTGCTTTAGTGAGCAAGTGCCAGGTAACTTGAGTGCAATGTGATACAAGTAACTAAATGCAAAACGACAAACAGTAACTTTCTTTCAAGTGAAACAAGGAAATAAGTACAGTAAGCAATGCAGATATCACTAGTGATCCACAGAAGCTGAGAAGTTGCGATTAGGTGAATTAGCTTCCAGGGAAATAACAAGCAAACAAACAACAAGTATATAAACAAAGCTAGATTCAGTAGGCCTGGATCTAGTCTATGATAGAGCAAACAAGGTGAACCAATTTCAGTAAGATACAGTTCAAATATTCAGGCACTATAAACCTTTAACCAGAAAATTCCCAGCTCAGAAGGGCAGAGTCCAGCCTCTTCTCCCACAAGAGTGCAGTCCACGAACCTTCTTAATGTAAAATAACTGGCCTGAAGCCCAAGTGCCTAAACCAGAACTAATACACTTGGACACTGGGCTCTCAATCAGCAGTTCCCAACTTAGAAGGATGAAAGCTACCTGTCCTGCCACCACAGTGCTTGCCACAAACCTTCCTAATGTAAAACAACTGGTCTGAAGCCCAAGTGCTTAATCCAAAAGACTTGAATGATAGCTACACTTTAATCAAGTTACAACCAAGCAGTAATAAATACCATTGAATACTTTAGAGAATGTCTGGATTAGTGCTCAAGTTACACAAACAAAGCTAGATCCAGCAGGCCCGAATCCAGTCTATGCCACAGCAAACAAGGCGCACCAACTTCAGTAAGAAACAGTTCAGATATGCATGCACTATAAGTGTTATAAATATTGTTGGAAATACAGAAGTACAATACGCTATGCTCTGAAGCTGACCGATGTTCCCACAAATTATAATGATTTACTACTGAACATTCACTCTGAAAAAGCATAAAACTCTGAATATGAGTGTGCTTCATTCAGTTCTTCATTTTTTGCAGTTTCATAGTTGCAATTTCAATAATGTTTTGCTTCATTTGTTGAACTATCAAACGTTTTTTGACATTTCCATTTGTAAGGTATGCTGATTTGTTCAAGTTTTCATGTTAGATTATCACCTGATGCTGTGTCAATGATTCATCCCCTATAAAAAGTACCTAAAGTGCTGAAATTAAAGAGAATAACAGTTTAAACATAGGGAACAAATGTGTGTGATTGTTAAACAGAGAGCTTAACGAATGGGTTTGGATTATCATACCTGCTATGAAACAGCATAAAATGAGAGTATACATAGACTCAAATGACCTAAAAAATGGATTCAAATATGGCCTTATCCATTACAGAGAGTAACAGTTTCTGTTGCAATGTCTAATTCAAAATTCTCAGTGTTAGACACAAAGTACAGATTTTGATAAATCACCCTAGAGGAGGGCGGTTTTAATGCATGCACCTTTAACACACCAGTGGGCAGGTAAAGATTTCTGAGACTGCCATTTAGCATTTATTTAGCTCCAGATGTCTTTCAAAGTGCTGTAGGTGATACAGTTAATGGTTAGAAAGTAGCTATATTTTTAATCTATCATTCAACAAAGCAACAGAGTGATACTAGACTGACTAAGATAACAAACAGACAATAAAATCACCTGGTTTAAAAAAAAAATAAGATGCAAAAATGGTGTGCTGCCACTGTGCTATAGTGTTATGTTTTGTGGGTGAGTAGGTATGTGCTATTGTAAATATTTGAAATTCAACAGATAATTCATTAATATGATTCATGGGAATGGTACAACAACTGGTCAAACTGATATCAACTTGTGAGATACAAATGTAACTCATTAAAAGTTTGAGTAAGATGTGAATGGGAGTTGGGCTGCTATACTGAAGAGACTGGTAAATATTTTGAAACAGCAGTACCAATACTACCACAAGTAATCATAAGCTTCAAAGGATTAGGAACAGTACTGCAGCAAGAGAAATGGCTATTTGCTTACGCATCTGCAGCGCAGACAGATGCACAAATGAGATATGTGAGAATGAAATCGTAGTTATAGAAATAAGATCTCAGAAGTACCATGATTACAAATACTGAACTCTCATTGATATTGAGATAACTCACCTTTGAAAAGCATAATTAAAAAGTCACTGCAGAAACCAGATGAAAGAATGCAAGACTGCAAAGAATGTGGTCATCATTTCAAAGATGTGATGTGGAAATACAGTACAAGCCAAGTAGAGTGACATGTCTGACTGACAAGGTGTGCAGACTATAGCTGGATGAATGTAAAGAAGGCATGAAGGAAAAAATTTGTACATTGTAAAACAAATTCCAATACATATTGAGATGCTACAGAAACTAAAAATCTAAGAAGATATGGAATTACACCTGTTGAAGGAAGTGATACTTCTTGGATAGCCAGGTAATCTAAAATAAGTCCCTCCATTAATTCAGTCATACTGTATCTTCAGCTACTTGGGCAGGGACACAAAGCACTGGTTGGACAGAGAGGGTGCTGGAGGTCTTGGCCTGGCCATTGACCTGAGATCTCAACCCTATAGCTGTGCCAGAGGGGAGTTTTATTGGAGAAAGAGGGAGAAGCCAGCTGACTGTGATCTGTGTGTGTGCTCTTAAGGGAAATTGCACTTGCAGAGAATTGCATCTGGAAATACTATGTGTACCTGTCATTCTCCCAATGTATGTCCCCCACTGTTGCCAGTGGTGAGGATTGAGACTCCTTGATTACTGGGCCAGTGGTGGGGCATCACATCATCCATAAGCTTTTTTCATCTTATCTCTGTGAGAAGGCTGCTCACTTTTTTACTAACAATTTTTCCATTGTAAGATCAGAATTTTGTCTTCCCATTTCCATATGTGTTTCTCTAGTCCTAGATGAGTTTTTTCTTCATGACCTTGCATGGTGTTTTGGGGATTGGATTCCTGTTTATGACAAGCTCTGCATTGTAATCAAAAGTTTGTGTCTTAGAGTTTGTGGGATGAAACATTGCTCCTCCAGACTGATTATGGAGAGCATAGATGTGCTGGGGTGAATTGCTTATTAGATACTGGTGTTATTCTTGAAGACTGTAATTTTTCAACTTTACTGCTTGAAGCCTAAGTCACCTTTCTCCTCAAGAAACTCTCTTTTGGCTCCAGTAATCTTGATAATTTCAGACTGAGTAGAGGGACAGGGCTTTTATCCTATCTGTATAGGATAGGTGTTTGAGACCCTGGATTTTCCTTGTCAGAAACCTCTGTGGTCTCTCCAGCTGCTGCATGTGCATGCCAAGTTACATGCCAAAGGGGACATTGTACTTGATAGTGGGTCTAATAAGGGAGGAGTACAGGGATGTTATGACCTCCTTGTTCCTGGATGAAACATTTATTTATGAGGTGGGCCAAGTAGAAAGCCTTCCATACAATGGAGGCAACGTGGTGGTCAAAAGACAGGTTGCTATCAACCTGGTGCCGAAGTCCCTCATGACTGATTGTGTGCTTAATACATTGTTATTAATGTGATAATTAGTGGCAATGCCATTTTCCACAAAGGGGATAATTACACATTTCTTGGCATTCAGCTTGATGCCATGCTTCTGGCACCAGTCATTAGTTTTGGTAAGGCCCTTTTGGAGGAAGTTCACTTCACTATGGGAATTTAAGACATCGCCCAACTTGTAGTCATCTGCATACTTGGCCAGCCACAGACCACTGGTTTTGGCTTGCACCTCAGAAAAGTATATCTCAAACAGTAGAAACCCCAAGACTGACCCTTGGGGTACACTGCTCATTACAGGTCTACTACTAGAGGTGGCTTCCCCTAATTTGACTGAATGGGTTCTATCAGTGAGCCAGTTAGCTACCCATGTGGTAAAATATGGGTTGATGCCTAGCTAGGAGAGTTTATCTATTATGCCCGAGTGGGGAATAGTGTCAGAGTCTTTGGCTAGGTCAAGGTGGGCAGTGTGCATTGTCTTTCCCTTGTCCATGGCTTTGGTGACTGTTTCAAAGAAGTTGACCAAGTTTGACAGGCATGATCTCCCTTTGACAAAACCAAACTGTGTGGGGTCAAGCATTTGGAGGTTGCCAGTGTCCTTGTTTATGAGGTCCATTATAATGTGTTCCATGGCCTTGCAGATCAAGCTAGTTATGCTGATGGGCCTACAATTGCCTGTGTTAGTGGACGCTCCATCATCGTGTAGAGGGACAACAGTGGCTATCCTCCATTTAGCTGGGATGAAGCTGGTGCTCAGGCTTTGGTTGAATAGGGTGCCTAATGCTTGAGTTTATATAAGATACAGCCAGGGATGTTATTGGGTCCCATGGAGATGGTATTTTTTGCCTTTGAGAGAGCATTAAAGACCTGCTCCCTGGAGGTGAGCGGAGGGGTACAGGTGCTGGGGATATTCTGGTTTACTGATGGGGAAACAGGAGGGTGAAGTTCTAACTGAAACTGTGTGCCTGCAGGTTGGCTATATCTATGGTGTTTGTGTTGCTCCACTTTTTCTGCCTCATAAATACCTGTCTGGATGTTGCATGTTAAGGCCATGGTTTCAATGTTAATATCTAGAGAAGGTTATATCTGTGTGAAACTATGGATCTGTAATGTCCATGTTTTCATGTTATAAGACCACATAGTTGAGAAATAATCACAGACATGTTTCCTTTATTTATTTATTTTGATATCATCTTTGCATTGGTGACTATCAGCTGTCTCTAGCACTGAACATTGGTTCTCACCCCAAGGCAAAAACTCAGAAATGTAATATGGAATGCCATCAGTAGTACAAATAATACTGGCACTGGTGCACTACTGTCAGCACTCTGGACAGTACTCAGCGAAGAAAATATACCTGTCAAATACCTTTCTCTGTATCTTAAGTTGTTGTTGCAGTAATGTTAGAACAACAGCCGAGGTAATGCAGCAGTCAAATCCAGAATGCAGATAATTTTACTGAGTAGGCCAAAATAAGAATTGTCACAAACTTTTTATTATGAATTGAACATTATGTATTACTGTCAAGTTGCAATATGAAATGTGCATCTGTGCTCTGTGCAATGAATGTTAAATAAGTTAACTATACTCTGCGAGAGCTGTTTTAATCCTAGCAATGATCTTATTTAATTTAAAGCACACTTGCATATGTACACTTTCAACAATACTTAACAGTGAATGGCAAAATGACACTTGTTATATGACTTTCTCTGTGGCTGAATGTGTCAACGCACTAACATATAAGGCAGGATTTTCTTCCAGCATTTGATATTTTAAATTTACTATTCACAGTAACCCAAATGTTTTGTTGTTAGAACGTGTGCTATTGTTACTATGCACAATGTAACAAATATGACGTTTACTAAAGTGTAAAGAAATAAAATAAGTAACATAATGAATTTGGAAATATGGCTAATTAATCCAGAATATTAGAAATATGTCTAAGGTAGCAATCATGATAGTAATACATTTCATTTAAAAACGTAATTCTGACTTGCATATGCTTTGTACAAATTGAGCTTGTATAATCTCCTGTGTGGTCCCTTCCTGAACATGTGAATTACAAGAAGGCATGATGATGATGTGTAACAGAAATGCAAGTTATCAAGTGTCAAACATTGAATGGGATAGATTTTTTTTTGCTTCTGCGTGTCATCAGTCACCAGCAGTGAGCGACAGTTCACATATGAAGTCAAAAACTCAAAAATTTAATTTGGGCTGCTGTCAGTAGCCCAAATGAGACTGGCATCAAATTACTTCCATCAGCACTATGAACTGTACTGAGAGAATAAAATAGACCTGCCAATTACCTTTCTCTGCAAGGGTCAGAACCTGTTTACAGATATTTTTTTATTGAGGTGGTCAGAATAAGTATTATTACAGACTTTATCAGAAATTAAACATGCAAAATGAGCTTTACAATGCAACTTGGTGTAATGATTGCTAAATAAATCGACTATAACTTTTGTCAAGTATGTTAAGCATCATGATCATAGTTAATTTAAACTACACTTGCATAAGTATAATCATCACATTATATTGTTTTCAAAAAATATGACTCAACATAAATATCAGTATTAGGTGTGGGGGATCGTATGTCATTAAAAGTATCCATGGCACCTACACTAGCATGTTTCACTCAGCTCATTCAGATCAATGTGTATGAAACGAAGTTACAGAAATAATGCCTTTAACAAATAACTCCAGTGACATAGGAAGAGAAAGTCAAACACATAGAAGTGTGTCATAATTATATGTCCACTCATATTGAAATTTCTTAGACCTCAACTTACAAATTCAAAATGTTAGTTCTTCTGTGGCATTAGCAGTTAATAGTGATTTAGCCTTCTTTTTAGTCATGGGTTCAATTTCCAGGTGCAACCATTTGATGTTTGTAGTTTGTGTATCTTACCCACCCATTGTGTCCTGATTTATATCATTTCATCTCTTACCAACACAGATAATTGCCAACATCATAGATTCATTTTGTCATGTCTGTCATATCAGTATGTCAGAAGACTGTATGCATGATTACCTTTGATCTTAACTGAGAACATGGTTTGTGGTGACAATACATCCTTTGAAATGGAAAGCAGATATCATCATCAAAAAGCATTTGAGAAGTTCACACTAGAAACTGTGTAAATACGTTAAGTATCATACATAGCCAAGTCAAATTTGCCACATTTCTCACCTGCAGTGTATTTGGAAAGAATCATAACCAGTTTCTCTGCCAGGCCACTTGCATGCTTTCAATTGTGTAAATGCAATTGGCAAGGATGTGTCTACTGTTGTTTATAGGGTGGTACATGAGAGATCTAACTTGGGTGCCAGTTCTCTACAATATTTCCAGGTATCCTTAAGAAGACATAGCAGGTGAAGTTAGATTGTTTCTCCATTTATAGCCCAAAGGTGAAGTCAAGAGAAGTCTAGGATCTTTGTGTTTCTCCTCATAAAATAAAGTTCTACAGATATAGACCTCTACAGGAAGACTATACTGGTTTTCAGTACAAGGCTGAGGATTGGAATGGCTTGGACAGGGCTGTCCTCAGTGCAACTAGCATTCTTTACACTGGGAAACAATGCTGTTGTTATTACAGTGACATGAAGGGGTGCAAGCAGGACCTCCTGAGCTCATGGGAAGCAGAATTTAGAATTGCGTATGCCCCTGAGTTGTGTAAGTATAGTGACTCCTAAACAGCTGATTCAATAGCAGGGACTGGCAGGCAATGCAGTTATTCACTTATTCACTATGGTTCTTATTTTACGTTTTGACTTGTGTCCCGCTGCTGATGACATAGCTAGAAACCAGGAGGTATATCAGGAATAATTGGCATGCCTCAGAAAGGCATGGGGTAAGTATGGCCCAGGTATGAATACAAGGAAGATCATAATACATCAGAAACTCATTACATTTTTTCTATATATCAGGGCATCAGCCTATATGAGCTTGAGATGCACACAACGGAGTAGATATAGTTTACCTGTATATCAAGCACACATGCCTTTTCAATTACTTCTTAATCATTGTGTTAGGCAATGTGTAAATCAACTTATCTGTGTGGGTGTACAGTTCCAAGCAGCAGTAGCGGCATTTAGCTTTTAGTACAGGCCAGTATATAAAATCTATTTTCTGCAATATTAAATATCACTAAACTTTTCATTTTTGTAAATGAATATCTTTGCTAGAAATTAATATATCAGTTATGCCATAGTCACCAAACTGCTTGCCTAATGTCTATAATAGCACTGAGATTGCTGTATTTCATACACATTTATGACTTCACATCATGTCTGGGTGTGACAAAGTTTAACATACGTATGTGTGAATTTCTTAATATTTTGAAATATTTAATGACATGGAATTGATGTTACTATAATGTTTTTGATCCCACAACCCTAAATATCTTTTTTTGGTTCTGTGTGTAAACATTACTACTGCAACACAACTGACAATCAGCACAGGAAGCTAGACTGACCACTGGGGACTGGACCTCTATACTTCCACAGGTGGCTGCAGTGGCACTATCACTGGCAGCAGAGACACCCAGCACATCTGAGCCCCAAACTGGCAGTGTTAACTCCATATCTCCTGCACTACCTGCTCCAACTACATCAGGTAGCTCTTCCCCAGGTGCTTGGGTAAGTGGTACCCTCTGGGAGTAGTACTTGTGGATGTGGGGATTAAATCACCTATCAGGAGCTGAAAGACATTATGGAGAGAGGCCTCAGTGTCTGAATAAACAGAGTAGATAAAGTTATACATCGAATTTCAAAGTTGATGTCCTGTCCAGCACTGACCCAATGATCTGCAACAGGAGACAGTGATGACAGTTATGAGGTGAGGACTGGATTCTCACTGTGTTTATGCTGGACATGGTTGAACCTCCGACATACCCCACCTAAGCCAAATCACAATGGTCCCCAACCTTTTGTGTCCATCACCATCCCTGTTTGCCTTGTATGTCTATGCCTACTACTTCACCTACCCTACTTACCTGACATTTTTATTTCTAACTACCTTAACCAGTAGTCCTCTCCCTACAAAAATAAAAATAAAAACATGGGAAACTGTCCCACAAAAAAATATTTGCCTCATACCTATATTTCCACTTCATCTGTGTGTCTGCTTGACAAATTTGAAATGGTCCAGTTGGCTATATAATATTATTCAGTTGTCACCCAGACTTGATGTGCTGACTATCCAAACTCATCAGATTCTTGTTCCAAGCACACATTTATTGTGTGAAGAAATGAATAGATCTGGTGCCCTTCCATTGGTGCACATTCCTTTGTTTTTCTCCCTGTGTCCTGTGTCCTACCCTCTGCCTGTCCACCATTTTCATCGCTGTCTTATCAGACCCTTTTTGCGCACTTTTAACGTGGACAGAAAATAGAATCACACACAATAAATATGGCAAAAGATGGTCCATAAAACAACCTTCATTTTTGGTCCTCAGCACTTGTGTGACACTTGGCATTCAGCAACAATGGTAAATGCTGACAAGTGACATTTCCATATCAGTATTTCTGAGGAACTAAATAATGCCAGTGAGCATTCTCTGACATACTCAGCAGTTGCATTTTGCCAGATTTCAAATCATGCCCAATGTCAGGCCTTGGAAAGACAGGTAATCGACCACTGATACCACAAAAAGAAGTATATCAGATGTGTCATAAAGAGCATACTTGAAGGGAATACATCAGTATCCTGTTGGAATGGTTATGGCTTCCCTAACATGGAGTCTGAGACCTAAAGGAATGCGGCCATCTTACTGTGTCATTTTTCCAGCCTGATACAGTTGTCTGACAGACATACCTTACCAAAGTCAAACTCCTCCTTATCATGGTCTTCACTCTACAGAGCTGAGTTTTAACTGCATATGCCACAGGAGATGGCAATGAGCAGGTGTCACAAAGAGCACACTTCAATGTGAACTAAGATAGGCTTTTGATGGTCATTTATCCACTACAAATTATTCTGAGGGTTCAAAAGGATGTATCAATGTTACTCTTCACATAAGTGTGGCTTAGCCGTATCATTGTTAGGTAAGCCACTCTTGGCCATCTATTTTGTTTTGCACATATAAATTCCCAGATTTGAACTATTGCCCATCTGGGTACACATGCTATAGGTGTTAGTGTTAACTGCATGCACCACAGTAGAACTACCACTACGAGCATCCAACACCTATTTGACTGGCATGAAATTCTCAATGTGTTGAAAGGCCTTTGTTACACCTAAAAAGGATATAAATAAATTGATGCAATGTTGTATGTGCCACTGTGTCATGTCACTGCACTCACATTATGCTGTCCATTACTTGACTTGAACAGCTAGCTGCCTATAGAAGTCCACAGTTGACAGAACTGTGTACTAACTGCCTACTCTACAGGCAAAATCATACCACAGCTGTGAGACATAACATACTTAAAGGCATACCATCATCATTGTTGTGCAGATCAGTTGTTTGGACTAAAAGTAATGCAGGAGTCCTCTCACACTGCAGTTGCACTCATTACAACTGAGGTGAATGTCATTCATCCCTAGCAGTAGTGTCACACCCATTCATACTGCTCAGACACTGAGGGTTTCAAACACCTACCTATCAAACTACACAAGCTTCAGGATAGTGTATCGACTGCATATACCACAGGTAAAAGCTTACTACAGCTGTGAGACACAGTACATTTGAAGGCATGACATCATCATAGTGGGTGACGCAGTGGTGTAGCAGTTAGCATTGTTGCCTCACAGCAAGAGGTTTTCCAGTTCAATTCTTGACTGGGGTGCATTCTCTGTAGAATCTGCATGTCCTGTCTGTGTTCACGTGGGTTTCTGCCGGGTGCTGCGGTTTCCTCCCACATTTGAAAGACTTGCAGTAGGTGGATTGGACACCTTAAATTGGCCATACTTGTGAGTGTATGCATGCGGATGTGTGTGGTGCACCCTCCAAGGAGGTTTGGGCCATGGGCTAGCAACCTAAGCCCATAAAACCCAAAACTGCTACAGAAACAACGAGCGCTGAAGAGTGCTCATTGCCTGATATACCACATGGTGCATAAATGGGAAAGAGAGAGAGAGATCATTGTAGTGCTGTAAGGCATATGTAAGGCATTAAATGACTGAATGAGTGGTGTGATCTGTCTCTTTGTCTCAAAATCTTTCATGTTGGCAGGTGGACCCAACCACATGTATTGCATAATTAAGTCATTATTGTGCATATAGGACCATACATAGGCAGAATGCCAGATTCAGACTCATACCTTATAAAGCTGAGAAGGCAGAGAATATTGTATCATTTCCTAAAGCCACAGGAGAAGGCTTACTTCAAGAATGAGATAAATTATATTTTAACAAAAGGGCTCATCAGTGTTTAACAGAGCAGCTGTCTGCATTAAAATGGACAGAAGGCAATGATAGAGCCCTCTCTGGCTATACATTAAATCTGTGTGTGATGCCATTCCTACACACATGAAAATTCACACACACACACACACACACACACACACACACACACACACACACACACACACACACACACAAGCACACGCGCACACACACACACACACACACACACACACACACACACACACACACACACACACACGCACACACACACACACACACACACACACACACACACACACACACACACACACACACACAGACACACACACAAACACACACAATCCAACTACCTAACATCACAAGTGTTGGAAGAAACCTCTCAAACTGTAAATCTACACATGAGATCTGTGGGTGAAGCCATGCTGACCTGACATTAGACACATACACATACACACTATTTTCAAACTGTTAGATTTGAACCACCTACTTATCTAATTACACAGACTAAAGTATCACCCACAAGTACCACAGGAGAAGTTTGATTACAAAAGCCAGATAGTGCACATTTGAAGGATGGCCTCATCAGTGTGTTGCAGAGCAGGTATTTTAGTAAAACTGGAAGAAATTGATCGTGGGCCATCTCCTGGTATAGGTGTCTTTCTTGAGTGTGTGGGTGAAGCCTGTCTTACCTGGCACTGCAGACACACACACACACACACACACACACACACACACACACACACACACACACACACACACACACACACACACATACACACACACACTCATACGAGTTGCAAACCAGTGGATTCGAACTACTTACCTACCTACCTAGCTATACAAGCAAGATTACACAAGTTAGATTGCACAGTATCAGCTACAAGCACAACAAGCAAAATCTCATTACAGGAGTGAGATAGTGTACATTTGTACAGATGACCACATACGTGTGCTGCAGAGAAGGTCATGTGCATCACAGGTTTGGATAAAAAGGAATGTATCTTGGCAAGCAGAAAAAATAGCACTGTGTTGATCAAAAGTTATTACATACTGTTCAGATAAGCTATATATTCTTTCATTTGTGGGCATTGAAGTAATGTTTGTGAGATGCAACTGTTTCACATTATGGTAGATTGACGATGTCAATGATGGGTGATAATCACAGTCGTGAAACATTGGATTAACAACCAAACATTCCTGACTGTTCAGCTCAGGATGATTGTATGGAAATCTTCATAATTTCTTGTGCCGTGACTAATATTCTCTCATGCTTGGACGATGTGCATGTAAATAAAAAACACACAGGTCAAACATGAAAGTACAGCACTTAATAACACTCAGTAAGTATATGAGCAAAAGTCCCAGACCATTGTACATCATTTGCAAGTGTAATGTGTTTTAAGTGCAAACATAATTTACAGTAAGTAGTATTGAGACAGCATTACAGTGACATCATATCTTGAGTACGACAGCCCATTATAAGATACAAGCTACTCACATTACTTTCTTTTTGTCAGAACCACTTCCTGAAGTACAACACTTATGAGCTTATTTGCATGACTGGTGACAAATTATTAGCACAAGTGTAACTATTTGTGAGGTTTTGAGAACTTGAAATGGGAATTAACAGTTGTCTATGGTGCTCCATGACAATATTTACACAAATAAGGAGCAAGGAACATTTTGATTCTGATCCATTTCAGATTAGATGTGGGTTATGTTAATGTTTTCTGTCTCATAATTTACACAGTTGTTATGATAATGTCAGCAAAGTAGCAAATATATTGATAACACAGGTGCATACTTGGCTGTCCTCATATCTGGTGACCAGCCATAGATTTAAGAGTGTTACTTTAAAACTCCTTGGTTTGACCAGAAATCTTGCAGTTAATTGCTGATACGGTATGAGCAGGTTTGGGATTATTATGAAACACATAAGGGACTATGCAGGAAACTGCTGCTGGAATAACATATGTATCCATAATTTTACAGGACATTTTATCAGAAATGATAATGTTCATAATTTTAGGCCTAATGCTGGATTCAAACACATGCCATTATGCATCAGCACCATGCATCCCAACTGTTTAGATTCTCATAGAATGTCCAGATTTTTGCATTAGACTTTTGGTCTGGTCTTCATAAAGGTTGTGGTGTTCTGGAAATCACTGAGGGCTGAAGTCACTAAATATTGATATACATTTGAGTTTCAGACTTCATATCCTTCAGGAAATGCATGCTGATGCAAAACTTGCTATTCTGGCAACTTTTTAAATGAATAAGAGCAATATTTAAAATCTGCTCTTATTTTTGTCTCTATGCCCCCCCCCCCTTTACTTTTGGCTTTGTGCAGATTTCTTGAGCTAAGAGGTTGAGAAGTAAAATTGACAGTCTATATATGTGATCATATGTTCATAGGTAGCTACTAGGCTATTGGCCCTAGGACCTATATAAGCCTAGCCAAAAAGGTACCCTGGCTTTTGCCACCCAATAAAATTATTTTCCTGAGCCCCTGTTGAGCAGAACCACAGAAGTGATCCCTGGGGTGAATTTCCTATCTCCCATCCAATCATTAAGATTTTTCTTGAAGAGTGCTAATGAGGAAATTTGTTTGATATAGATAGGTAGTTTGTTCCAGAGTATGGGAAGTCTCTGGGACAGGAATCTATCCCTTCAGCATGTTCTGTTTATTGTGGTGACAAGGTTTAGGTCCCTAGAGCGTTTAGCTTGGAGGGATTGGGATTACTTTAAGTGGAGCATGTCCAACAGCTCTGGGTTTGACATAGCTTTGTATGTTAGGCAGAGATCTCCTCTGAGTAGGCGACATGCAACGGAGTAAAGCTGGAGTTCTTTTTTAGATGGTCTGCGTAGGGCATCTGTTTGAGGCCAGTAATCCTCTTTGTGAGGTATTTCTGCGGCCTTTCTAGTTGTTGTAGATGTCTTGTGAGGTATATACCAAAAGGGGTACCTATAATGGGTCCAATGATTGACGAGTAGAGGGGAACAATGACCTCTTTTTCCTGGATGAGAAACCTTTTGTGATGAGTTGTGCAACTTAGAAGGATTTCCTGACTACTGTGTTGATGTGATTATCAAAGGAAAGACTACTGTCCACCTGTGTCCCAAGGTCTCTTATCACACTTTCGGTGTTAAGTAGACTACCACCTATGTGGTAGTTCATGAGTACAGAGTTTTTATCAAAAGGGATGACAATGCACTTTTTGGCATTGAGCTTGATGGCTTTGACACCAGGTATCTGTCTCAGTGAGGCCCTTTTTTGTAGGATGTCCACATTGTTAGGAGTTTCAATTATGGCTCCTAGTTTGCCGTCATCTGTGAACTTTGTTAGCCAAAGACCTTCTAGATAAGCCTGTACTTCTGAGAGGTAGATACCAAACAGGAGAGGACCCAGGAATGAACCCTGTGGTATTCCACTAGTCACTGGTCTGAAATCAGATTTGGTGTCTGCTACTTTCACAGTGTGGGTTCTGTCAGTAAGCCAGTTGGCAACCCATCTTGCAACATAGGGATTTATACCTAGTTTAGTGAGTTTATCTATAATTCCAGAGTGGGGGATGATGTTGAAAGCTTTGGCGAGATGTAGATAGGCTGTGTGAACCACCTTACCCTCATCTACATTTTTGATGACTGCTTCAAAGAAGTCTATCAGGTCTAGGAGACATTATCTGCCTTTTACAAACCCAAACTGGGTGGGGTCCAGAGTTTGGAGATTACCAATGTCATTATTTATAGGTTCCATGATGATACATTCCATAGCCTTGCAGACCAGGCTCATCAGGCTAATGGGGTGGTAGTTCACGGGGTCTTTTGTGGCTCCTCCTTTGTGGAGTGGGATAACCATTGCTGTGCCCATTCAGTGGGCACAAAGCCCAAGGTGAGACTATGATTAAACATGGTACTTAGGTGGGGTGTCAGTTCATTCTGTAATTTGTGTAGAATGTAGCCTGGGATGTTGTCAGGTCCCATGGATGCTGTGTTCTTGGCTTTGGAGAGTGTGGTGTTTACCTGTGCAGCTGTGATTACAGGAACATTGCACTCTTCCAATATAGAGATGGGCCTTTTAGGGCATGAGAGGGGGGGGGGGGTAAAGTTAGCACTTAACCTATCTGCCAGGATGTTGGCAATATCAGTTGGTTCTGTATAACTAGTGCCATTGTGCTGTAACTCAGAGCAGATCTGAGTGTTGCCATTGAGAATCTTGATATAGCTATAGAATGCTTTGTGGTTGTCTTTAGAATCAGCGGCAATTTTGTTTTTGTAACTAGCTTTGGAGGATTTTATGAGGGGATCTCAGATTTTTACTGAGGCTGACAAGGGAGTTTCTCCAATCATGGGATTTTACTCTTTTTTGCAACAGTTTCTTTCTTCTGTTGTAGAGTTTGTTTATGGCAGGGGACCACCAGATTGGCTTCCTTTTTTTGGAGGCTAGCACCTTGGTTCTGTTAAGCATTGCATGATCCATGCACTCATGTAAGTGCTTATAAAGGGCATTTGTGTAGGGGTAAGCAGTTGTACCTCTATTGTCTGTCTGCATGGGTGTCATGAAGTTTGCCACTTCTGCCTTAAGAAGCGTGAAGTTGGCTTTGGAGAAATTTTTTACCGTGGTTTCCCTAATGTGGGGTGGGGGCGGGATGTGGATGTCTAGGGTGATTAGCTTGTGGTCTGATCTGGCCAATGAGGAATTGACCTCTGGTGTGGAACACCGGTTGCACATTTTGGTAATGACTAGGTCTAGGATATTGCTGCCCCTGGTGGGGGTGTGGATAAGTTGATCCAAGACATTAGAATTTATGAATTCCAGAAAATGTTGAGCAAAAGATTTGGTACATGAGTAGTTTTTATCTCTCGTAGAGACTTCTTCAGATAAAATACACTCCCATTCACCATCTTTTCTAGAAGATGGGTGAAATTAATTTACCAATAGTACAATACTATTAATTAACTGGTTCCCTGTTTTTAAAGCTCCACAGCACACCAATTGCAACTCTTCCATACATGGTTAAAAAAAAAACAATTTTCCAAAAAAATCATTTGTATACACAAAATAAAAACATTCAAAAACATACAAATTAATTTTGAAAATTCATGTTAAAAAGTCTTCTTTTTCACAAAATATATGTCTGAGAGATACATGGTCATTTAAACCAGGGGGAGATGATGCATTTAGTTGCAACTGCCAGACAAGTTCTCTCTTTAGTAAATATCTTTGCCAGTTGCCTCCCCTTGCATGAACTTGAACCCTTTCCAGTATACCAAAACTAAGCTTAACAAAATTGTTGTACATCACTGAGATGAAAGCACTTATTTATGGTGTTTTATGTTATTAAATTTATTGTGCTTTATTCACATTGAGTCCAGTCAGTTCTGTCTACAGTTTTATTGGTTTGGTGAAGTTTTGGCCGTTTTTATTAGTTTTCTGTGTGTTTTGAATGGCCATGACTGGATTCATTGTGACTATGGACCTAGAAAGAATTTCCGGTCTTCAAACAGCCGAAAAGGGATTAGAAGCATCATCTACACCTTTTGACATCACCTCTGCGGTGGGTCAGCTGAGAACAGAAGTGTCAGCACTTAGGAATGACATTGCCAGGTTGACGGAGATGTTCCTTAAACTCAGCAGCAAACAGAGCAATGTGGGTGAACGTGGAGTCTCTTCCCCTAAAGGAAATGGGTGTGAGCTTCCCGTAAATGGCTCTGTGATGTCCGTTGAGCATGAGAGGTTTGCAGACAGTAGCATTGTGGCTAACAACAAGAATGGATTTAGAAGCCAGCAAGTTAATCCAGGCAACAATATGCCAATTAATGAACACAATAACAAGGTGAGGGAGACGACATACTGGGATAGTCTCCCACTCTCAGGTACTGTAAATAAAAGTGGTTTCAATGGAAGCCAGAGTGCTTCAACATTAATGAATGCTACAAACTGTGAGGGGAACTTGAGAGACATTCTCCGGACTAATTCTGACAAAAATGTGAACTTAAAAGACATTATGGACAGAGTGTATACTTTTCAAAGTCAGGAGGGGCAAGGAAATGTTATTAATGTTTGTTCTGTACCACACCATTTTCCTACATTGAAAGAAATGGTTTAATTTTGAAAAAAGTTATTGAAACTTAAAGGTATACAAATTGAGAATGAATATTTGCGAAAATGTTTTAAGCACAAAATTGTTCCACAAGGACTGAGGATGTTTAAATTTCCTTTTGGAGTGACTTACACTCCGGAAATACTCAAGGATTTTACTGGCTTTTTTGATAAGTGTGGGTTTGAATTAATGTCAAAAATAATTAAATGTAATGAATCTGTACTGGGCACTTAGGGCAATGATGTTGATACATTGAATCAAGCTATTACAAATGATTTACTGTTTGGGGAGTATGAGTATGCATATAAGGAAGCACTGGTAAGGGAGGACAAAAAAAGTAATAATATATTTTTGAAAAAGATGAAGAAATTAGACAGGGTCCTTAAGAGTACCAAGATGGTAGGGCCTATAGGATCCCTGGTACCAACCTAAACAGTAAAGAATGGTATACCAATGGGTGGGGGGGGGGGTGGACACCACAGTCCACAATCCTTGGAAACTGAACCCAATAGGAATAGGCAAGAAACAGGGAATACAATAGAAGAAGAATCATAGGTTTTTCAGGACATGAGAAGGTCAGATCGAGTAGCCAAAAATCACAGGTGATGGTAGATTCAGGGCAACAGCCATACAGCAAGCAGAGGTGGGACCACTACAACAGAGGGCCAGTGATGATGAAATAATCAGATTTACAAATAATGGGCTTATTGGAATTTACCAAGATTTTAAAATTCATAATTATGCTGGTTTGGAGTTAACAAAAGATCACTTTGGGTTGTTGCTGAAGGGATACAAATTTGTGCCAACGGGACCAGTTAATATAGTTGATTCACTTATTGAATTAAAGTTATTTTTGAGGAAGATTAATTTCAGTTTATATTTTAAGGATAAAAATGTTACCAGTGAGGTAGCTAACAACCAATGCACCCTTAAGAGGAACAGTGTTTTTAATCCCCCCTACACCCATTAGTGCAGGTTTTTGAGAGGGTGGTGACCACTGATTTGTACAAGCTATATACAGAGAACAAGATAGGGTGCTATACTTTAATGAGGCAGGAGAAAGAAGTTTTGACTTACATTAAAGAGAGCAATGACCTGAGGGTGATGAAACCTGATAAGGAAGGGGGGGAGGGGCTGTCATTTTCAAAATAGATTATACGAATGAAATGACCTCCCTCCTTTATAATACTGATACTTATTCCCCTGTTTCAAAAAATGAAATTACCATTGCTTACCAATGACTGAATTTTTATCTAGAAGAATATTTTCTAGAGAATAGAATTGATGTGGACACCTACACATTTTTGCAACAAAAAAAGCCACTGATACCGAATATGTTCGGTATACCAAAGGTCCGCAAGAACATTGATAAGCCTCCTTTCAGACCCATAGTGACTAGTAGGGGGAGTAAGACCCACACTTTGGCCATCCTTGTGGACAAATGGTCCAAATAAGTAGTGAACAAGACACCCCACCTCCTGAAAGAATCTTGGGAATTTTTAGGTAAATTAAAACAAGACTTATGGAAAGAAGGGCTCACATTCCTTACTATTGATGTAGTGAACCTCTTCACTAGTATTCCTAAAATAGAGGAGATGGAATTGTTTTACAATACCATGCAAAAATTCTCTTCCCTTTTGGAAGACAGAATTAGACTACTGGTTGAATTTATGGAACTAATTTTGGACAATAATTTTGTCCATTTTGAAGGTGAATTCTACCAGCAAATTAGAGGAGTTGCCATGGGGGCAGCTTGTGCTCCCACCTATGCCAACATTGTTATGTTGGGATGGGAGAATAAATTCATACTGAAGAGTTCCTTTGCCAAGCAATTACATCTTTACGTCAGGTTTCTTGATGATATTTTTATTTTTTGGGATGGCACAGTGGACCAAATCATTGAGTTCATGGAACATCTGAGCAGAAGTAGTGGATACTTCAGATTTACACATTCCTGGGATCCCATCAGTATCAACTATTTAGATGTCAGGATTTCCCAGTGTAACAGTAACTTTACATCAAACCTGAAAGGAAACTTTCTCTAATGCATATTTGCAGCAGTAACCACCCGTATCACCAGAAGAAAGTTTTAGTGAAGGGGCAGGCTATACGGGTGGTAAGAATGACCTCAGATGTGACAGAATTATACCAGGAGTTTGAGCTCCTGAAGAGAATGTTCATAGAAAGAAAATACTCCTTGAAGATGGTGGACAGAATATTTGAGGAAGTAAGGAAAGATTGGGGCATTAAATATACCCCACTACTGGGGATGGAGTTCACAAACAAAAACAGTAAGGAGGGGAACAACAAATTTGAAAAAGCCCTGGTATTGGAACATAATATTTATTCCCAAGAGATTAGGAAGGTTATAAAGAAGAACTGGAGTATTTTTAAGGTGAACAATGAAGTCTCCCAATTGGTAGGGCCTGAGCCATTGTTTGTTAGTAAAACCGATAGGAATTTTAAACAAATTCTAGAAAACAGCAACCAAATGGATAAAAATCTTGGTAATGGCATGACACCTTGTGGTAATTGTGCATACTATAGTTACATTATTAAAGAAAAAAACAATTATTTTGGACAATGTTTTGCACACTAGGGTGTCTTTTGTGAAAGGGAATTGTAGAACCAACAAACTGGTATATCTAGCAAAATGTGAAAGCTGCCCAGAATACTATATTGGGAAGACAGAGAGAGAGCTTTAAAATCAAGGATTTATGAGCACCTTTATGAGATCAGGAAGAAAAGAGAGGTTAATGCACTATATAGACAGTCAGTGATGTGCAACAATTTTGTTAAGTTTAGTTTTGGTATACTGGAAAGGGTTCAAGTTCATCCAAGGGGAGGTGACTGGCAAAGACATTTACTAAAGAGAGAACTCGTCTGGCAGTTGCAACTAAATGCATCATCTCTCCCTGGTTTAATTGACCAGGTATCTCTCAAACCTATATTGTGTGAAAAAGGAGACTTATTAACATGAATTTTCAAAATGAATTTGTATGTTTTTGAATGTTTTTATTTTGTGTATACAAATGATTTTTTGGAAAATTGTTTTTTAATCATGTATGGATGAGTTGCAATTGGTGTGCTGTGGACCTTTAAAAACAGTGAACCATTTAATTAACAGTATTGTACTATTGGTTAATTAATTTCACCCATCTTATAGAAAAGATGGTGAATGGGAGCGTATTTTATCTGAAGAAGTCTCTACAAGAGATGAAAGCGCTTATTTATGGTGTTTTATCTTATTAAATTTATTGTGCATTATTCGTCTGGTCAGTTCTGTCTACGGATTTATTGGTTTGGTGAAGTTTTGGCCATTTTTATTAGTTTTCTACATGAGTAGTTTTCCCATTTAATGGTGGGGTAGATGAAATCGCCGATTATTAGGGTGTTAGGTTGTACCTTAATATTTTCCAGTGTATCAGGAAATGAGGAGTGGAAATCCTGGGGCATGGTGGGGGATCTGTAGCAAGCTACAGTTTGGATTGCAGTCTTGCCCAGAGTTAGTTGCACTTGGATAATCTTGGATGCATTATGCTGAGCAACTAGCCTGAAGGTGTGGATATCCTTAATGAATATGGACATGCCTCCGCCTTTAATGTTTCGGTCCAGGTTAGGTGGCCGAAAGGTGTGGTATGAATTATAGCCTGGTAATGCAGGGGTGCTCTCTGGAGCCTTGAACCAGGTCTCTGTCACTACAAAGATGTCGATGTTTTCCATTTTAAGAAGTGCCTTGAGTTAGTGCATTTTGAGGTTTAGACTTTTAACACTGAGAAGCATTAACCTCAGACTTTGTTTGCTTGTACCTGTTACGCTGGAGAGTTTTTCATTTGAACCTTGCCTAAAAATGGCACTATAGGGGTGGCAAGAGCCTTAGCCAGTATCCGGAATCTCAAGGGCGACAGGTGCAGGCAATCTCTGGCAAAGCATTGTGGCCTGTTGATCATGTCATCCCAGGCAGACAGATACTGGATCCCCTTAGAATGACACCAGTAACTTAGCCAGTTGTTGAAGTCAATCATTTTGTCCTTGTACTGCATTATCATTCTGGATGAATGCAGGTTGCTACTCAGGGCTAGGGTCATACCTGACTTGGCTACAGGATAGGACAGATCCTTCATGTCTCTTTTCAAGTAGTCCAGGGAGGTACATCTCAGATCATTCACACCAACATGGACAATGACAGAGTCATATTTGTACTTGTTGTGGAGTGACCTGAGTGCATGCTTTATGTGTTGGATCCTGGCACCTGACAGGCAGCTGACAGTAACTTTCTACTTGTTTAGCCTGGTGAGTGGAACATCAGTGTGCCTGACTATAGAGTCACCTATGACTAGAGTGTTGGGTATGTTGTTTTGCCTTATGGGCTGTGGTTGAGTGGCACACTGAATTTATGGGCTGTGTGTCATATGGGTTGTGTTGGGGGGTGGAGGTTGCTTGTGTTTCTGCTTTGGATGTCCCGGTTGCTTTGGCAGATTTTTATTGAGAGCCTCCATGAATGTAGGTGTATGTTTTGTGTTTCTAGTGTGTGCTTTGGTGGTGTAGGTTTTGAGGGACTATGTGATGAGTGTGGTGTGGTACAAGTGTTTACCCTCTCCTCTTGACTGTCTAGTCCAGTCTTGGGTAAAGAGAGCTTTGCTTCCAGTTTGGCTATATAAGTGCATCTCTCGCAGGTTGTAGTGTTGGGTGGTAGGAGGAGAGGATTGTCTGTGTACATGAGGCAATTGCTGCATTGCCCCAAGATGCCCAGATTCATCAGGTAGACAGAAAAAAATACCAGGAGCTGATCCTTAGACATGCTGAATAGGTGCTTATTTATTAAGTACTAAAACTTGTTTTCTTCAAGACAAGTGAGGAAAGTTGAGTGCTGTAGTAATTTGTAGCTTACTTAGTGCTTACAACAAGTTCTGAACAAGTGCAGAGCTCAAAGAATCAGATTTGAGTACTAAAACTAAAACACTGGCTAGTTCTAAGGGAAAATTTGAAGAGCAGACTTTATGGAATAGTTTAACCCTAGCTAAGCAGCGGGGGCTCATATCATTAGCTGATTACACCAGAAAGGAAGTTAAATGTCAGGTGCGAAAACACACACTCATTAGAATGGACTAGGAAAGCAGTAGTAGGCAAGGGAACATGTGCTGCCTACTTGATAACAATAATGACAACTGAAGCATCCCATATGGCGTACATTCAACCCAACAGCCTGTTCAACATATAATACAGACTGTCTTCTTATAGTCCTATCAGTCTGTCTTTCCATAGTGCAGTGAGGCTAAGCACAGTAGCAAGAAGGACAGCAGACTAACATGGGCAATGGCAAAAACTCATCAATTTTTGTCAATAAGATGTGAACTGCTATTAACTGTATGCTACAATTACTGCTCAGTGCCAGGCATTGCACAAATACTGAGGACAAAGAGTGATGAGACAGAAGGGGTCAGAGAGAAAAAGATAGGCAGAGAGATATAAAAACACTTTATAGGTTCATAGGTGTTCACTAGGCTAATGACCACAAGGGTCTTTTTAAGCCTAGCAATGCATCCCAAATCTCTGACAAGTTATGATACCCTTGATAAGTATAAGCAGGGGCCTGGGAGATGAACCATTTACAGGTTGCCTTTGTCCATTAGAGACATATGTGCCAAACCAGGGACAAATTTCTGGTCTCCCATACAATATCCAAGTTGCACTTGAATTGGGTTAAGGAGGAACTCTGCTTCTCATGGATGGGTAGCCTGTTCCATAGATGGGGTAGTCTCTGGGATATGTACCTGTCTCTCCAGAAGGTCCTATTTATATCACAGGCAAGGTTTAAGTCTTTAGAATGGATAATTCTGGTGTTGTTTGTTTTATGGATATGCAGGAGGTCCATCAGAGATGGGTTTGACAATGACCTGTATACCAGGCATAGATCTATCCTTAAAAGCTTGTAGGAGAGATAATACAGGAATAGGGCCTTCAGGTGGTCTGCAAAGGACATTTTACTTATGCCCTGTATTCTTTTAGTGAGAAACCTCTGTGGACATTACAATTGTTTGATATGAATGGTTAGGTACATACCAAAGGGGACATTCTATTCAATGATAGGTCTGATGAATGCTGAATACAGTGGAACAATGACTTCCTTGGACTTAGATTCCATACATTTGTTTATAATTTGCACAACATAGAATGATTTCCTCAGTACTGTAGACACATGATGGTAAAAGGCTAGATTACACTCTGTGTGTGTCCCTCAGGCCCTGACTACTCAGTCAACTCTAATGGGTGTGTTGTCAATATGATAGTTACCAGGGATGGATGACTTCCCAAAAGATACTATTATGCATTTCTAGGCATTTAGCTTTAGTCCATGGCTCTGACAACAGTTGTTGGTCTGTGTCAGCCCCTACTGGAGAACATTTGTGTCAATGTGGGATTCAATGACAGCTCCTAATTTGCAATCATCTGCAAATTTAGTCAGCCAAAGACCACTGACATCGGCCTTGCTTTCTGAGAAGCAAATGCCAAATAGGAGCAGTCCAAGGACCGATCCCTGAGGAACTCTGCTTGTGACTGGCCTCTTTATAGAGGTGGACTCCCCAATTCTAACTTCCTGAGTCCTGTCTGTGAGTCAGCTGGCTATCCACTGGGTGACATAGGAGTTTGTACCTAACCTCTTCAGTTTGTCATCAATGCCCGACTGGGGGCATTGTGTCAAATGCCTTGGCCAGGTCAAGGTAGGCAGTGTGAACCATTTTTCCCTCATCCATTGCTTTGGTTACCTTCTCAAAGAAGTCCACCAGGCTGAGTAGGCATGATCTGCCCTTGATGAAACCACACTGGGTTGGATTCAGTGTCTGGAGGTTTACTATATCTCTGTTGATCATTTCCATGATAATTCTTTCCATGGCTTTACATATAAAGCTAGTGAGACTTATGGGTCTGTAGTTTCAGTGCTCATTGTTTCTGTAGCAGTTACGGGTTTTACGGGCTCAGGTTGCTAGCCCAAGGCCCACATCTCCTCTGAGGGTGCAGCCCACACACATACACACATTTGCATGCATACTCTCACATCTAGGGCCAGTTTAGAGTGTCCAGTCCACCTACTACATGTCTTTGGAATATGGGAGGAAACTGGAGCACCCAGCAGAAATCTATTTGAATGCAGAGTGGACATGCAGACTCCACAGAGAACGCACTCCAGTCGAGAATCAAACTGGAAAGCCTCTTGCTGTGAGGTGACAATGCTAACTGCTACACCACTGTGCCACCCACTTTGATGATGTCATGCCTTCAAATGTATTGTGTCTCACAGTTGTAGTAAGCTTTTACCTGTAGCATATGCAGCCAATAATCCTGAAGCTTGTGCACTTTCATAGGCAAGTGTTTGAAACCCTCAATGACTGAGAAGAATGAGTGCATGTGATGCTAGTGCTGGGAATTAATGACATTCACCTCAGTTGTAATGAGTTCAACTGCAGTGAGAGATGACTTCTGCATTAATTTTAGCTCAAACAACTGATTTGCACAACAAAGGTGATGTCATGCCTTCAACTATGTTATGTCTCACAGCTGTGGTATGATTGGCCTTTGGAGTAGGCAGTTAATACACAGTTTTGTTGACTTTGGACTTCCATAGGCAGCTGTTCAAGTAAAACAACAGACAACCTAATGTGAGCACAGTGACATGATGCGTTGACACATACAACATTGCATCAATTTATTTCTATCCGTTTTAGTTGTAACAAAGGCCTTTCAACACATTGAGAGTTTCATGGCAGTCAAATAGGTGTTCTTTGATGCTTGTACTGAGTGTTCTACTGTGGTGAATGCAGTTAACACTAACACTTATAGCATGAGTACCCAGATAGGCAATAGTTCAAATCCTGGAATTTATATGTGCAAAACAAAATGGATGGCTAAGAGTGGCTTACCTAACAAAGATATGGCTAAGCCACACTTATTTGAAGAGTAACATTGATACATCATTTTGAACCCTCAGAATAATTTGTATTGGATAAATGACCATCAAAAGCCTATCTTAGTTCACATTGAAGTGTGCTCTTTGTGACACCTGCTCAGTGCCATCTCCTGTGGCATATGCAGTTAAAACTCAGCTCTGTAGAGTGAAGACCATGATAGGGAGGAGTTTGACTTTGGTAAGGTATGTCTGTCAGACAACTGTATCAGGCTGCAAAAATGACACAGTAAGATGTCCACATTCCTTTAGGTTTCAGACTCCATGTTAGGGAAGCCATAACCATTCCACTAGGATACTGATGTAATCCATTCAAGTATGTTCTTTACGACACATTAGATATACTTCTTTCTGTAGTGTCAATGGTTGATAACCTATCTCTCCAGGGTCTTACATTAGGCATGTGTTCAAATCTGGCAAGATGCAACTGCTGAGTATGTTAGAGAATGCTCACTGGCATTATTTAGTTCCTCAGAAGTACTGATCTGTATAATATGACTTGCAAACATTTATGTATACTTTTTTATTATTTTGTTCACAATATAAGGCTTTAAAGGAAGTAATGTCTTATTCATCATTTCCTGATGAGTGCCATTCTGCAAAATTGTCACAAATGTGAGTGGACCTGTGTTAGGATACTGTCTTGTGGTTTTGTGGTGGGTAGTTGATGTTACTGTAGACATTGCTATACTTCCTTATGAGCATGCCCAGTATAATGATATAGTAGATGGAGGCAATTTAGCATAAAACACGTTAAGTCATCAATCTTATGGCATAGGTGTTACTATTTGTTCTTCTTTCCCAAAAAAGTAAAAGCATTAGCCTGTGGAAGTTTGGCTTTGCCGGCGTCTGTGCAGTGGAGTTAGTGACCTGTGCACAGAGGATAACAACAATCGCACATCAGTGCATGGCTGATTATGTGAAATGTAAAGTTTTCAACAGTTCACTTATTGATACATGTTAATGTTTCACATTTGTGATAAATGTTACGGTAATATCACAGAGGTGTTACTAATGTTTTTAACAAGGCTCTCTTCAGGGCTACATGTGATGTACAACATGATGCTATACTGCATTCAAATGTATACTCTGATAGGGTTCAGCATTTCAACATGTATGGTGTGGCAGTTGCAGCAAGAAGGGCACAAGTTAAATGATTACTTATACTTACACAAATGCATTATACCCAATTAATTATGATATGACAGTTGATACATTTCCCCTCTAACTGATGTCATTATACAGTTACTGCTGCATTGTAAGTTTGTTTGTCTTAAGTTTTGAATGGGCTACTTATCAGTGTTATTTGCATCACACATGTATGCATACTATGCATACTGATATACTGACATTCCTACACACCCAACCCAGTTGTCAAGGGGTTGAGCAAACATGATTTTTACCTTGATTCATGTGCATGCTACCATATGTCACATGACCATATCCCTTACTTTGAAAGTATGTAACATCTCATATCTGCTCTAGTTAGGCAACTTTAAGTATGGATAGTACAAAGGTATTCTGATAATATGCTGGTCAAAGTGACTGTTCTGTATATGTGTCATGTCCTTCTAGATTGCAGTACATACATACATACTCAGCGTGTATGACTAGTTACACTTTCTACCATAAACAACATGCAGTTTGCAGCCACCAATGCTTTTTTTTCCAGAATTAATACTATTACTGTAGTGATTTCACAGGTGCCTGTGATATTTCTCATTATGTCCCCATTGTTACAGGTGAGTACATTGTCATTACAACTTAATTATTGTTTCCTTTATACAGATAATACAATTAAAGGGTCCATAGGATTATAGGAAGTTACTAGGCTATTGGCCCGGAGACCCTTACAAGACATGACAAGAATTTAGTCCATGTTCCAACAAGTCAGCTCCCAATGCCCTTGTCCAGCAGGGACACAGGTGGATTCCCAGGGGTGTATTTCCTGTTCCCATCCAGTTATCCAGTTTGCTCTTAAAAAGGGTTAATGAGTACTCTGCTTGACATGGAAAGGTAGTCTATTCCACAGAAGGGGTAGTCTCTGGGACACAAATCTGTCCTGCCAACAAGTCCTATTGATGTCACAGACCAGGTTGAGGTCGCATGTGTGGGTTACTCGAGTGGAGCTTGACTTGTGGATATGCAGCAGTCCCATCAAGACGGGGTCTAAAATTGCTTTGTACACCAGACAGAGGTCACCTCTGAGGAGTCTGTATGAGACTGAGTACAGGGACAGCACCTTTAGCCTATCTGTGTAGGGTAGATGGTTGAGGCCCTGGATTCTCCTGGCAAGGAACCTATGTGGTCTCTAGCTGCTGCATGTGCTTTGTATATGCTGAAAGAGGCATTGTACTCAGTAATGGGTCTTATAAGGGAATAATACATGGATGTTATGATCACCTTGTCCCTGGATGAGATACCCTTACTAATGAGGTGGGCCATGTAGAAAGCTTTCCATACAACAGAGAAAACATGGTGGTCAAAAGTCAGTTTGCTATCAACCTGGGTGACCAAGCCCCTCACAACTGATTATGTGCTTAGAACCTTGTTATTAATGTGATAATTTGTGGGGATGTCACTATCCCCAAAGGGTTGATAATGTATTTTTTGGCATTCAGTTTGAGGCCATATTTCTGGTGCCAGTCATTTGTTTGGGTGAGACCATCATGGACGATGTCTACATTACTAGGGGAATTGATGACACCACCCAGCTTGCAGTCATCTGGAACCTTAGTCAGCCATAGCCCACTGGCTTTGGCCTGCACCTCCAAAAAGTATATCCCAAGCAACAGAGGCCCCAAGACTGATCCCTGGGGTACACCTCTCGTTACAGGTCTACTGCTTGAGGTGGCTTCCCCACTTTTGACTAGGTGGGTTCTATCAGTGAGCCAGTTTGCTACCCATCTGGTAACATATGGATTGATGCCTAGTTAAGTGAGCTTATCTATTATATCCAAGTAGGGAATAGTACCAAAGGCTTTGGCTAGGTCAAGGTAGGCGGTGTGCACTGTCTTACACTCGTCCATGGCTTATGTGACTGTCTCAAAGAAGTCAACCAAATTTAACAGGCATGATGACCCCCCCTTGACAAAAGCAAACTGTGTAGGATCAAATGTTTGGAGGTTGCCAATGTCCTTGTTAATGAGGTCCATGATAATCTGCTCTATGGCCTTGCAGATCAGGCTAATAAGGCTGATGGGTCTATAATTTCCTGAATTGGTGGATGCTTCACCATTGTGCAAAGGTGACAGTGGCTGTCCTCCACTTGGTGGGGATGAAGCTGGTACTCAGGCTTTGGGTGAGTAAAGTGCCTAATGGTGTTGTAAATTCTTGCCTGAGTTCATGTAGGATGCAGCTTGAGATGTTATTGAGTCCCATGGAGGCTGTATTTTTAGCCTTTGAGAGGGCAGTGATGTCTTGCTCCCTAGAGATATGTGCCATTTCCTGTAGAGGGAGAGGGGGTGAGAAGCTGTTTATATCTACACTCAGGAGGCTGTAATCAGCTTAGAAGTTTTTTTGTTTGACCCTAGCTTGGGGGGGGGGTGACTTTGAAAGTGACCACTTTGTGGTCAGATCTTACCAGGGAGGATGACACTGTAGGCATGCTGCAATGGTTACTCATGTTGGTTAATACCAAGTCCAAGATATTTTCACCTCTTGTGTTGACCATCTGGTCCAAGGTATTTGCATTGACAAAATCAAGGAATCTCTGGGCATTTGTATTTTGGCATAAGGAGTTCTTCCAATCTATGGTTGGATAGTTAATGTCACCCAGGGTCAGGGAAAATGGTTGAATCTTGATAGATTCGAAGAGGTCCAGATAGGTGGAGTGGGAATCTTGAGTCAAAGTTGGGGACTTGTAGCTAGCTATGATTTGAATAGGGGTCTTGTCAATGGTTAACTGCACCTGGAGTGTCTCTTATGCGTCATACTGGTTGGGTAGTCTGGAGGTGTTTATGTCTTTATATATATTGCAACTCCTCATCATTTTGCTTTGCTGCCCACAGTTTGGGGTCTAAATGTATGATAGGATGAGTAACCTGGTATGACTGCTTTGCTCTCCACAGCTTTGAACCAGGTTTCTGTGACTGCAGAAATCTCAGCATTTTCCAGGGTTAAGAATGCTTGCAATGAATGCAGTTTCATGTTTAGACTCCTAGCATTTAGCAGCATGACCTGTAATTTGCATTTTGATTAAATTTTCATGTTGGTAGTTTTGATCTCATTGCATTGCCTAAATAAGGCACTATGGGGGAGGCAAGAGATGTTGCCAGGAGCCTAAAGCCCAAGGGAGACAGATGTTGGCCATTTCTGACAAGGCATCATGGTTTCTCAATTATGTCTTCCCAGGCTGTCAGAAACTGGATCCCCTTGGAATGACACCAGAAACTAAGCCAATTGTTAAAGTCAATCATTTTCTGTTTGTTTTGAGGCATCATTCTCGGTGACAGTAGAATGCTGCTTAAGGCTAGGAACATACCTGCTTGGGTCACATATTCAGTGAGCTTTATCATGTCTCTCTTCATATAGTCCAGGGAGGTACATCTCAAGTAATTCACACCAACATGGACTGTGACAGAGTCATAACAGTACCTGTTGTTGAGAAACTTACAATTCTTTGATTTGTGTATATAGTCTGACATCAGTCATATGTATGTAAATTATTTTCTTTGATTACTCACACAATATACATCACAATAGCAGAGTAAGTCCATACATAAGCACCATAGGTGGAGCTAGGCATACTCAATGTACTCCTATGAGTACACATTTTTCTGACCATGTCTAATGAAATCTACAGGGAAAACAGTACCTGTTTTTTATAACAGTCTAAAGTATTGTATAATGTACATTCCTGTACACACATACCTTATTAAGACAATTACAACTATACAATAGCCATTTTATGTTTACTCCTGGCAAAAACTGAAAACAAAAAAGGGGGAATTTAGTAAAGCCTACACTTTATTTTTTTGTTTACGCATCGTCGTGAGATGCGTACACGAGCATGAACATTTTTGGATTCAGTAACTAACGCTTAGAGGTGCGCACACATGTGCAAACAGGGAAAATTCCAAGGAATGCAAATTACCTCATAAACAGGTAAATCTTATGCAAATAAGGCAGACTGAGTGATCCAACAAGCAGAAAGGCATCAGTGTAGACTCCATGTCAGTGTTCATAGTGTGAGCAGAATTTTTCCATGTACAGGAGTCTACACAGTTAGAAGGGGATGTAAAACTCCACAAATATGGACATACCTCCCCTAAAAATGTTATACCACATACAGATATGTGAAAATGTAATATTGTGGATGTCAGAAAGAGGAAGGGAATACGTTAAATTAATAATATTTTTTAAAATAATTTCAGCATGTTTGCACTATGTGCCACAGTGCACAAACATACTTGATTGAAAAATAAAAAAAAAGAGGAAAAAAAAGCATTTTATAATATTTGTCAGACATGTATTATAGGACATTGTATTGGGTCCGTACAATGGTGCATTGCTGCTGTTGCCCATTTCATATGGTTATGAACTGTGTAGTTTTCTGGCTGTCAACATGGATATGCATGCAAATGAGGTGGATGTCTTGAATAGCAAAAAGGAGTAAGCATATCCGCATATCCACTTCATGTAGGTTCCCACACCATGTTGATATTTCCACCAGATGTGGATGCCAGTAGGGGTGTGTGTCCTGTTAGTTTTAGGATTGTTTTAATTCCTGGTGCATGTGTTTGCACTGAGGGCCTCATAGCTGAGCATGTTCTTGTGGAAAGACCGTCCAGGTCACAGTGATGACATAGGAAGCAAGTAATTAAAACCGGATATATTCAGTTATTGATTTTGACTTTTGTATAAGCTATGCTGCATGGTACGGTGCATAGCTTAATGTGTTCATGTGGCACACTACTCACGTGACAGTAATGACATAGGCAGCAATGCATGGAAAACAGATATATTGCATGAATATTTGTTAGTGTGTATAAGCTATGCTGCACAGTGCGGAGCATAGCGCCATGTGACACTCTAAAGTAGGGCCATTAAAGTATGTTAATTACATTCTAGGCAGATGAAATGCATAATAATTAGCCAATCACACATGGTGGACCTACAGCAGACATTTATAAAGTATGCATACACCCCACATTCTGATTTCCCCCGATACTCTGGACCATTGGAATACAGACTTGGGAATTTTAACTGAGATAATGCTATGGGCTGCTGCATGTCTGCTACATCTGTATGTGCTAGATGCTGAAGTCAGTGCTGCTGGTGCTGCTGACAATAGGCCTAGGCTGAGAAGAAAAAGAGTGATCATACCCAGGATAACCTTCCAGGAGCTATATAAGCTGGAGATTGTAGAGTGCTACAAGATGGACAGAGACATATTACAGGAATTCACTGAGCTGTGCCACCCTCAACTCAGATCCAACAGAGGGGAACCCATCCCAGTGGAAACAAAGGTATGAGTAACCCTTAGGATACTAGCTACAGGTACTTTTTAAAGATAAACTGGAGACATGATGGGGGTGTCACAGGCATCTGCATCCAGGATACTCCACCAGTTCCTGGATGCTATGCTACCACATGCCAGTGAGCACATATATTTTCCTCTGTCCCCTAAGGCCAGGGCCAGCATAATGCAACAGTTCTACCATGTATCACACTACCCTGAAGTATTGGGTGTCATAGATTGCCCTCATTTACACATCAAAGCACCACCTGGTGAGCAGGGTAGAATCTGCATCAACCACAAGGGGTACCACTCCATCAACTGCCAGGTCATGTGCAATGCCCAGAGGGGATTATCCTGAATGTGTGTAGTGACAGCCCTGACAGTTATCATGACTCCCATATCTGGCACATATCACAGATGTACCAAACATTTGCTAGGATGGACATCCCACATGGCCATTTACTTTGGGGATGCTGGCTACACCCTGGAACCATGGATGATGACACCCATCAAAAATGCACACACACCCACAGAAGAATTTAATAATGAAGCACATTCATAAACTAGGAACATCATAGAGCATGTATTTGGGTCTCTGAAGTCATGGTTCCAGTGCCTAGATATATCTGGTGGAGCCCTACAGTATTCTCTAACCACATGTGCACATATATTTACAGTATGTGCTATGCTACACAATCTGTTCCTGTGGAAACAGCTGCAGCAGGATCATCAAAGGAAAGTGATACACAGGCCCCCACCAGTGCCTTGGTCACCACAACCACAGTCACAGGAGGACTTGGAGGAGGAACTCCCTGCTGATGTCTCTGTAGGAGGCATAGGTATGCTCAATATGCACTGGCTTTGGCTAAAAGGCAATGCATAGCACATTCACTGACAACCTAGGGACCTAGGGAGTGACACCTTACTCTTACTCACATACAGAAATTAAAATTGATACCAGAAAACTTACACATCCTCTACCTAACCATGTGTTGGCTGTATACTGCTTGCATCTGACAGAGTCAGCCCTGAACTACAGTTGTATCACCTGCTGCATTTGGAAGGTAAGCCCATAAGTTACACAGTACTTTTAAGGACTATTATGATATGGCATTGTATGTATGGATCTGGTACATTATGCAAGTAAACATAGTTGGCTACTTGGACAGAAATAACATTCACATGGGACTACAGATGCCAATTCCACTATTGTGTTTCCATTACTATTCACTAGGACTCATGCATGGATATTCATGCAGTCCTACTGCAACAGATTACTGGTACATCAGCCAAGGGAGATGTTAGGGGGTTACATGATAGTCAGACTATTGTGTAATCTAGCAGAACATGTGGTGTTTCCTCACCCCAACACAGCAGTTGTCCCCGACTGCTGTAATAGTAACTCATCAATGGTATATCAGCATTCCATTCAGTCTCAGGACAGCAACATAGAAAGTGATCATACATTGTATGCCTTACTTAACTTAGGAATAACAATGTACATATTTATACAGGTAATTGTGTGATGAATGACTCCTGTCTGTGAAGCAGCTTGTGTGGCTCAAATGACTAGGTCAATTAGCTTGTGTGATAGCATTCATGGTTGCAATCTAGAAGTATCCACTTCTTTTGGATGTGAGTATTATGATGTGTTTTACAGACTGTCAATTGTGTGTGGTGTAATATTTCTAACCTGTCACATATTAATTACATCAGACGACTTTAGAAAGTTGTAGCCAATCTGAGTGAAGTGCAACAGTGCAGAAATAGGGACAGATGTCATTTTGTGCAACTCACAAAATCCCGGACTGTAGTACAGGTAGTTGTAGGCTGGAGTCAGTTTATAACTAGTGAAAATCCCACTGCGCATTCTCATACACTTAGTTAAGCAGAGTGCAATTCTGTTGCTCCTTGCTCAAAATTACTTTTTATATATAGATATGTCTATAGATACATACATATATGTATACATGTCTCTCTGTCACTACCTCTCTCTCCCTATAGATACACACACACACACACACACACACACACACACACACACACACACACACACACACACACACACACACACACACAGCTCCATTTATATATACGTCCCTGTTATATAAATAAATATATATGTTTATATGTGTGCGTGTGTGTGTGTGTGTGTGTGTGTGTGTGTGTGTGTGTGTGTGTGTGTGTGCGTGTGTGTGTTTGTCTGTATTGTCCTACATACCCTGATAATGGAGAGTAAAGCAGCCCTATGACACATATAATGTTGCTCAAAGGACCCGACGTAAGGGCTCACCACTAGATAATGCACTTACGTACTGCCCCTTGTGCCTGCTGGATGTCACCACACATACACCAACAGGTGAACAGATGGTGTAATGCATAATGTTGTCTATGCATGCATTGACAGGACACATTGTTTTTGCCTGAATAATTTCCCATCCAAATGCAAACAGCCACATATGGCCAAAATGGCTAATGTAGCCACATAGCTAGGATAAGAAACAGTTATCTGACTGCTAGGATACTAGATGCAGACAACAGTAAGAAGCATTGTTACTTTGCAGGCCACACATGCTGTTCAACATAAGCCTAGTTTATGTACTCCAGAAGTTGTCCACTTGTAGTCATGTATAAAACTGACTTCAGCCATGGCACGTGTGATAAGTGTTGGGATCTGTAGTGTATAAGATTAGGTTGGTAGGGGTTGTAATCTCATTCCAGGCCACTTGGTGTGTGTGTGTGTGTGTGTGTGTGTGTGTGTGTGTGTGTGTGTGTGTGTGTGTGTGTGTGTGTGTGTGTGTGTCTGCATCCTCCTGCCAAACAAATGAGAATTCCCCATTGACTACCAAACTGCAATGGTTCTGCACTTTATTGCCCTTGAAGTTAATGCCGGCCTCCAAACTCTTGTTTTCCACGTGGCTTGCTGATGTTATGTACATTAAGACTACCAACTGCCATTCTAATGTCAGACTTCAGCTGTGGTGTGTGGGATAAGATGTAATGTGTGGTATGTACGTCTAGATAAGGAGGGGTTCTAATCTCACTCCAGGCCACTTGCTGTGTGTGGAAGTCTCCCTGCAAAACACGTGAGAATCCCTCATTGACTCTCAAACTGCAGTGGTTCTGCACTTTCTGACCTTTGCAGTTGATGCCAGCCTCCAAACTCCTCTCTTCCACAAGGCCTGCTGATGTCATGTACGTTAAGACTACCAACTGCCATTTTAATACCAGATTTCAGCCATAGTATGTGTGATAAGTACTGTGATCTGTAGTGTGTAAGACTTGATAGGCAGGGGTTCTAATCTCAATTCAGGCCACTTGGTGTGTGTGCATCTCCCTACCAAATAAATATGATCACCACACTGACTTAGAACGAGGTAGCAGTATTTTGGTTGTAGCAGGTGACATGGGCCTCCAAATTTCTGACCACAACAAGGCCTGCTGATGTTATCTAGCTTAGGTGATTACAGCACTGACTTAGAAAGAGGTGGGGTTTTGCAGTATTTTGGTTGTAGCAGGTGATGTGGGCTTCCAAATTCCTGACCACAACAAGGTCTGCTGATGTCATCTAGCATAAGATTACTCAAAGAGATGTTCATAGCAGACTTCAGCTGAGACATGTGCATTAAGTACTGTGATCTATAGTGTTTACCATTAGATAAGTAGGGTTCTAATCTAATTGCAGCCAACTTAGAGAGAGAGAGTGTGTGTGTGTGTGTGTGTGTGCGTGTGTGCATGTGTGTGTGTGTGTGTGTGTGTGTGTGTGTGTGTGTGTGTGTGTGTGTGTGTGTGTGCTGTGCAGTGTTCTGTAAACATTAATTGGCAGTGGTGCTATTATCACTGTAGCCAGGTCTGTGTGTGTGGATATTACATAATTTTACATCAGTATATGGGATCATATCACCATTGGACTTTACTAGCCTAATGGCCCTAGGGGCCCTTACAATCCTCGCCAAATTCTTACCCTTACTTCATGAGGGACACAGGCAGAAGCCCTCTTTTGAAATGACAGTCACCCAGCCAATCATACAGATTGCATCTGAAGAGGGCCAATGAGGTGCTTTGTTTGGTATTAGATGGGAGGCTGTTTGAAAAGTTTGTTATGACCTAGTAGACATATCTCTCCCACAATTAGTAATGTCACACACCAAGTTAATGTCTGTGCAGCAAGTAATCTATGTACCATTTCACCTACATACAGTATATGCAACATTTTCAATAAAGCAGGGTCAGACATTGCACCGTATGCAAGGCAGAGATCAGCTCTGAGTAATCTATTTCACACAGGGTACAATGACAGTTATTTCAGATGACCCCCATAGGACAGATGCTGAAGACTTGAAGCTCCCCATGTGAGGAACCTTTGTGTTGTGTGCAGTTGCCTCTAGTGCTTAGAAAGGTACAGGACAAAATGGCCATTGCACTCAAATATTGGCCTGCTGAGGGAAGAGTGCATGCAGGTTATAACTACATAATTTTTGTGTGACAGTTCCCTCAGTTATGACATGAGCAAGATATAATTCACTTCTTACCCTGGGGAGACATGGTGATCTAAGGTAAAGTAGGTGTAAACATGTGTGGCCAGGTGTGTGTAAACAGGTTTATCACCCCTGAGTATGTACATCAGGTATTGCTACTGATGTGCTACTTACCAGAAACATTGGTGTCACTGATGAAAATGATACTACATACACATTTGTATGACGTTTATGGCCATGAGTATGTCAACAAGCATTTGTTCATGAAAACCCTCTTGTAGGATATTGACATAATTGGGAGAGTCTATGACCACTCATAGTTTGCAGGCATCAGCCAACCTTGTCAGCCACAGACATTCACTTTGTTCTTGTACTTTGGTTAAATGGATTCCAAGCAATAGATGACCCCGGACTGAGCCCTGTAAAACATTACTGGTTACAGTTCAGCTGTTGGAGGTGGATTCCCCTATTCTGAGTATGAGTTCTATCTGTGAGCCACTTACTGACATCTCTAATGATATTACTGTTGAAGCCTACTTGGGTGATTTTTGTCAATGATGCCTGATTGGGGGATAGTGTCACACCACTTTGCTAAGTCCAGGGGGTTGTATGCACAGATATCCCCTCATCCAGGTCTTTGGTGACTGCCTCATACATGTCCACCAGGTTTAACAGACATGATCTTCCTTTCAGGAATCCAAATTGTGTAGGGTCAACTGCTTGTAGATTACATATATCTTTGCTGATCAGGTCCATGATGATTTGCCCCATGGATTAGAGATATGACTACTCAGACTAATAGTTCTATAGTTCCCTTGGTCAGTGGATGCACCACCTCTGTGCAAGGGGATAATAGTTGTCATTTTTCAGTCAGCTGGGATGCAGCTGATGGTTACACTATGACTGCGAGGAGTTCACAATAATGTTAGTAATCCTTGTTGGATCCCATGTAGGATGCAGCCTAGGATGTTAGCAGGTCCAATATATACTGTGTTTACTCCTTAAAGAGGCCATTTATGACCTGCTCTGTAGATATATAAGGTATTGGACAGGTGTAGGGATGTCATGTGGTATGTGTAGTGGGGACAGGGGAGTGAAGTTGTCACAGAACCTGTCAGACAACAGGTTAACTATGCCTACAAGCTCATTATATGTGGTATCATTAAGTACAAGTTTACCAACAATCTGGGCCTTTCCTCTTAGGTTACATATGTAACCACACTATGCCTTGTGGTTGTCCTTTGTTGAGGAGGCTAATTTTGTCACATACTTTCTTTTGCACAATGTCATAATACTATTTGCTTGTTTTAGCTGAGGAGGGTATGCTTCCATTTTAGGGTGGGGGTTCCTCAATCCAGTTGTCACACAGCAATATCTGCCTCTTATTGTTCTGCCTGTTAATGGCACTTGTCCACCAGGCAGGCTTGCTGTGCCATGAGGAGCTTGTTTCCCTCCTGTCAGGTACAGCTGAGTCTGTGCAGTTGTACTGGTGAGTTGCATAAATCATTGGTGTACGACTCGGCATAGTTGCCTGATCCATCTGAGGGAGGAAGTGCAGTCAAGCTATTTATACCATCCCATAGGAGGTTATAATTTGCTTTGTTGAAGTTTATTACTGTAGTTGCTGGAAGGGGTGGTGGATTTAGGTGTGATACTTACTTTTAATGAGACCAATTTGTGGGCAGATCTCACCAGGGAGGACCTTGCAGTGGAGGTGCTACAGTGGTCACCCATATTGGTAAGCACCTGATGTAGTCCATTGTGTCCCCTTGTGGGGCTGTCACAACACTGGTTCAGGGGATTGCAGTTAAGGACGTTGACTAACCTTTGGCAAGTGAGTTTGAACATGAGTAACCATCACAGTTGGTGGTAGTTAAAGTCACCCAAACCATGGTTTTGTGATGTATCTTGATAGACATAAGTAGATTCAAATAAGCACAATGGGTGTCCTGAGTCATGGAGTTGCTCCTGTAGCTAGCAATGGCTTGATTTGGTGCCCTTTCAGCAGTGAATAGCACCTGCAGTGTCTCCAGGGAATCACACTGTTTAACCAATCTGGATGTGTATCTATCTTTAATGACTATGTATACACCACCTGCATTACCTTGCACACTGTCAGTTTGTCAGCTTCTCATTTTGAGCTTGGTACTAATGTTTTGCTTCTGTCAAGAGAAAAAGTATCGGAGCATACTATCCCAGGAGAGAGTGGTTGTGGTGAGACCAGCAGTAGTAATTTCCATGCACCAGCAATCCAGGGAACTCTCCTCTTTTCAGCATTCTTCACAAGGTAATTGTGTCATTTCAGTACACACTGCTTGACTGGTGTGCAACTGCAGAATAACTGTGTAAACATGCCCTCCTTACCTTCACAAGGGTGTATGTATTACTTTCCCCTCCATTGTTTGCCAGTGCTCTGTATAGACATAGACACCTTGGATGACTATTTTCTTGGAAACCATGATGAAATTAACTGCAATACAGAGTTGCACACAGGACACCTAGCATGCAGCGACAACCACTGTCCCCAGATGTCCCAGTAGTGTGATACTTAAAATCATGAAAAGAATTATCATGGAAATGATCAGTAACAATGTAGTACACCTACTGACACAGGACCAAACCCAGTATGTTTTGGTCAAGGGCAGATCATGCCTACCCTAACCGGTGGACCTCATTGTCTGTTAAACTATGCAATGGATGAGAGAAAAATGACTTACTCCACTTAACATCGACTGCCAAAGTATTTGACACTATTATGCTGTCAGGCATTGTTGGAAATCTATAGAGGTTATTTACAAACTAGTATGTCAGCCAGTGGATAGCCAAATGTCTGACAGTCATTATCGGGGATGATAGCATTGGGTAGTCCACCACCACAATGAGGCCAGTCACCAGTGGACTTTCCTCACAAATCATTCTGGGACTACCCCTGTAGCCATTTCCTTCTCTGCAGTCATGGCCACTATCAGTAACCTCAGAGTGACCACATTTGCAGATAATTGTAAATTAGGAGCTGTCACTGAATCCCACACAGAACCAAGAGTTATCCAGGATGGGTTGACATACACAGTCAGTTGTTGCCATTGGTAATTACTAAATGCCAAGGAATGCACAATACTATCCTTTGGGGAGTCATTGAACCCTGGCAAATATCGTAGTGTCCACACACCTCCAACAGTTGACCCAGTAATCAAGGACTTATAGACACTGTGAGTGATCTAACCTTTGACTTTAATGGGTCAGTAAGATGCGGGGATTCATTCAATGTTGCACAACCTATAGAGAAAGGTATGGCATGTCAATTCCAGAATGTCATTGTTACACTGTATTTAGCACACTCCACACCTATCATTGAGTGCAATGCCACCTTTGATATGGAACTATACAGGCATATCCGACAACCTCTGAGGTTCCACAGTAAACCAATACATAGTGTACATAACATGTCGTATGCAGACTGTGTCAAGGCCATAACTGTGTATTCTGTCTCCTACATGCGTTGAGGGGAGGTGTATGGCTGTCATATAGGGAAGTGTCAGATCCCACTGTGTACCTCCTGCATATCCAGGAAAGGACTAGCATGAGAATTACCTGTTCTACATACCTACACCTTAACTTTGGTATAAATAGGACATGCTGGAGAAACAGCTGTTTAACCCTGTAACTACATCCAATGTGTATCAGGCTCCCCATCCATGTGAAGTGCAATTCCTCTGTAATGCATATCATGTACAAGTTACACAATGGGATGTGGAACAAGACAATCATAACTTGTTTAGGACACATATCTAATGGACACAGGGAAATTGTAGATGGTTCATCTCCCACTCCACAGCTTGTAGATGTCTCAGCTCCCAAAACCCTGCTTACACTTATCAAGGTTATCAGACCTTGTCAGAGATTAGGGATGCATGACTAGGCTGAAAGAAGCCATTGTTCTTGTTAGTCTATTATACACATATGAATATATGGAGCCATGCACCTCTACTGCTTTACCTTTCTGAAGACATTTTTCTTCTGTGCTGACATTCCATTCTGTGCTCTGATGTGTATGAGTTTATTCTACCTGTGTACCTATAGGTGTATCCTACACAATCCTGAAACTGAAACATAAACAGTTGTATGAGACACCTTTCATTGTGTAAGTATACAGCCATTACAACATCATCGAACATAATGTAGACAAAATAATGTGGTTGACTCATTACAAATGGCAGCATGCAATATCTGTCAGTGACCAGTACAAGTGGCTTGTCAAAATCAACAATGGATGAAACAAATACATAGTAATTTATATAGTCACTCTGTGCATCAGACACATAGCTTCATTTCCCTGCATCAGTGACAAGGATGACAGGGATGTGGCACAGGTATCATCACTTGCATGAGGTGTTTTGTGCGGGTGCAAGAGGCCTAGGCTGACCCAATAGGTTGGCAATCGTGTGTGTAAGTCAGGAAGGGAAGAAGGTAAGATGGACCATGGAAATGTGGTGTGTGTGTCTGTAGGTGACCTGATTATGTCAGTGGTATGTGAGTGTCTGTGTGAACACAGTCAAGCTCGGTGCTAGTCCTACATGTCTGAATGGTGGACAGCTTTGAACCGTGCATGGTAGAGCTAGCAGTTCACTACCTCTGCCCCTGACCATGGAAACCGTCTCTGCCAGGAGTTGCACTGGTATCTCTATGCCCAAAGTTCAAAGTGGGGCTACTATCTGAAGGTGACTGCTGTCTGCTGAGACCATGTCCTTCATAGGAACACCCAGGGCCATGAACCCATGGCCTGCCATGTCTTCATGTGGACAGCACACTCCTCTCTGGAGTGCTGGATGCACTGCCACTACAGGATTGTGATTGTGCACTAGCACATGGACTGTCAGCTGATGTAGTTGCTGACCTACGTCCATGAGGCTGATGCTCAACTCCAACCAGATGTCCCATCACAGACAATGTGTGTTCCAAGACAGATAGTGTGTGATCTGTCTTAGACCAATGTCTTTCCACTGCATCAGCCAAGAATCCAGTGTATCAGCAACACGGTGGAGGCAGTCATGGATGCCAGACTCAGACTAAGCTGCATCCATAATCCTGGCATTTGCCTGGAGTTTATTTCGGAATATGTCTGTGCTTCAATGATGGCTCTAAACATATGCTGAGTGACACATGATGAGACACCTGCAACAGGTGGTGGAGGGACAGCAGGCCTCCTAAGAGCATCCCTATCAATCTGCCTGTGTGGAACCTCTCCAGCTCTTTGGCTATGGGCAGTATCAACACTCACTGCAACCACAGTAGCCACACTTTTCTGATTAGTATCCCCACCCTCCAACTGTCCAATATCTGTGGCCTCAGGAGACTGGGTATGCATAGGCATACTGAGTGTGTACGGTGATAATGAGCACAGAAGAGGGAAGTAAACCTGTGTGACAGCCTGTGCCTCACTTTGGCCACCATCATCATCACAGTCTGAAGAGACACTGACATCAGGATGTGAATGGTCAGAGACCAACCTCCCTGGTCTACTGTGATAAAAAAGAAAAAGCAGTACATTAATACCTGAACTACTATGCTCTGCAGTGCTATGTTGCAATATATATTAGCTGTATACATTGGTGTCATTATTACAGACTTGTTTAACCTCCAAACTCATATAGTAAGACATGAGGACATTCTTTTCTAACAAACATCTGTAGTTACTTGTGGTTAGAGGTTGGGAGGGTGGCCTAATGGTTAAGGTGTTTGTCTTACAAACACAAGGTGCAGGGTTTGAGTCTCACAAGGGATAATTGGCTAGGCTTAAAATGGCTCGCAAGGACAGTTAGCTTAGTATGAACCTATGAACATGTAAATAAAAACTCTTTACACAGGAATCTCATGAGCAACAATGATGTAGACTGTTGACATTTGGCAAAAGTCTGCAAAGCTGACACATATGACAATCTGTAATTTCTTGACAATACTGTGAAATCTAGCAGTGTCCTCACACATACAAGACATAGGTATGAGTCTTAACTGTGTACAGTCAGAAAATATCTGTGCAGTTGGCAATCATGCAGACAGTACATCAATCCAGCTAGCAGGCCTGGAATGACACTTTAACAAATACATTGCACTAAATCTACATCTCTAACAAAACAGTGTTGTGCTTACCAGCAGCAGGAGCATGGCCTCATCTGATTCCTGATGGTCCTGTGAAAATTTGAGGGAGAGATAATGTAAACAGCACCACATGTTGCACTATAAAATGATAATATATCCAAAGATCCCACATTTACAATAGCTACTATGTTAATTGATATGTTGTTCACAATCTGACCATGACATTCAAAGTGCCGCTAACCTCCGCCCACCCCCCAAAAATCACCTGACATCCATGTAAACCTATGTAAACCCTGATACACTGAATGCTACAGTATCTGATCCAACTAAGCATACCTGGATTGTGTAGAAACAGTGGCACTGACATCCACAACATACTGTGTGATGGATGCCTGGGAGCTGTACTGTGCTCTTTGGATCACCAGGAATTCCTCAGTGACTGACAGTGGTTATTCTGCCACAGGTCCTCCACCAGTGACACCATGATCCCTAGCCACATTTGCTGCTCTTCTGCATGTGGTGTTGATCATATCGGTGGCATGGTGTCGCACCTGCTCATACGTCCTGCTCTGGTGACTGATAGCATTCACATTGTGGACCAGGTCAGCCCACAATGCTGCCCGCTCTTTCCTGTTTCCCCTCCTCCCTGGACAGTAGGAGTTGATGCTGCTGATGCAAGGCCTCCAGGATGATGTCATCTTCAGGGTCTGTAAAAGGGCCTTGGCATCAGGGATACATATTTCCTGAAAGACAACAAAATGGGAACTCTTGTCAGGATCACATACGTGGAAGTACAATATGTAGAGATACATCAATAAAGGATGGCTAACAGTATTCCCTGCTTAATTACACATGTCATATTCAACAGTGTACAAACATACAAAGGGTGTGAATGCAAGTAGGATAGTAGCAATAGTAAGCTACAGTATTCCTGTTTGAGCCATGACAGATACTGATGTATGATCACACACCCAACACAGGAGTCCATTGCAGTGTGGCCCCTAGGGGTAACCTTCCCCTTATAATATATAAAAACAACCATGCCAAACAAATAGCAGTGTACTATTACAACTGCTATGAAGGGAAATTTCTAGGAGACCGATGTACCTAATTTACACAAAGCATTCCACCCTTACTGTACTCTAGTTCTTCAGTAGGTGTAACACATCTGGAGATCAATGACATGCCATCAGTACAGTTCTAAGAAAGGCTTACTGATGTAATCCCCATTCCCCCTAAGTATATTCAAACATATGCATTATGTTGGAAACAAAATGGTTACATACCCGATGGAGTACAATAGTCCTCTGTTGAAAGATACATATATATAAATATTGCGCCAATGAGTTCACCCTGAAAAGTAACTCTCATGCACAATGGTTTTCCTAGCTTGATGTTTGCCTTTTTAACATGGTTCACATTAGCAAGTGATTGCCTCTGAACCAATCTGTTCTTCTAAAATGCTAATTGCAGCCTACACAGCTGATTTGCGTTATAATCAGCCAATTCAATGCAAGCACTGAACAAGATATAAGACCTCAATGCAGTTTAGAAACCCTTTCTCATATGTTGGGGTTGGAAATTACTGGGGTAAAGATACTATGTCATTGCAGAGAGAATATCTGTAGCAGCTACGTTTTGCCATACAAATGTGTGTGCTACATGCTGAAGCTGATGCTGCAGACAACAGGCATAGGCAGAGAGGGTGAACACTTTGCAAGACAACCAGCTTTAAGAGTAAATGCGGGGTCCGTGGCAGCCTATTTTTATAGACAGAACCAGATTGAGGAAACCCATCCCACTGGAAATTAGGTTATCTGTTTAAGGTAAGTATGTTAGCCAAAGGTATTACTAACAGAAAAAAGCAAGATGCTTGGTGTGTCCTAGGGAAAGGTAGGGGGTACATTAGCCATTATGTCTGCCAAGTCACGTGTTATGTCATGGTAGTCCCCTGTTACTTGTGTGCTGGCAGCCCTTGCATTTAGTACAAGCTCGATATATGTATGTTACTTGTGCAGCTGTGGTTGTCTGTAATAGCACTAGCAAATCATTGTGGCTGCAGTCTGATATTACTGGGCCACAATTTCAGTGCACACTTCAAAATCCTTTAGGAATTCAGGATAATGCATGCCCTGACATTCTTTGCACTTTCTAGTGCTGTAATAGGAGTAGTTAAGAGTAGGCCTTTGACTTACATTATTTAGAAGCAGACATTCCATCTGTACTGCTTTGGGTGGATAAATAGGTGATGAGCAGATATACATATCACAATTTATAATGTTGATGTCCACATACATGTATTTGCAGTGCTAGACTCAGCTGTAGTTGAACCCAGGACCATGTGTACCTAAAACTAATGTTCTGAAAGCATTTCACATACTGAGCTACAGATTCCCTGTTACATCAAGTGTATTTATACATGTTGTAGATATAATTCCACAGTTATCTGCTGTTACATACCTCACTTGCATCTATTATTGTGCGTATGGCTTTAGAATGCTGCATTCATCTACCAGAGTTCCAGTTAAAATCTGATGTTTCCATTAATGTTTTAGCAAGTGTATTTTTACATGTTGTACATATAATTGCAGGGCTATCTGCTATTGGATACCTCACTTACATCTCTACTTATGTGTATGACTTTATACTGATGTATTTCTGTATTAGTGTCCCAATTATGGTACTATTTTTCTCTTACTCTTTTAGCTGATTTGTGTGGTGTGGAGTGATGCTCATCATTGCTTAAACACACTTAATGATGGGAACTTGAGCATTACTATGTTTTGATTAAAACATCTGTGTTAATTATCAGCTGTGTGGCTTGGGCAAGTTGATCCACTGTTCTGCAAGTGTGATGGTCCTGGGTTTGAAATAGGGTGCAGGTGTACTTTTTGAATGTGACTAATATTTGTTCAAACATATATATCAATGTAGTGCTATTTAGCATACCTAAACAATGCAGCTTGCTGTATCATGTCGCACAAAAAAATCCTTAAAAAAGAAAAATGGGGAGATAAGATGCAGGTAGGTAGGTGCAGGAAGGGTGTAGGAAAGAACCATAGCTATCCATTTCTTGTACAGCAACAACTGTGTACTTTAACAGATTTTTTTTAGCTGAATTTGGACTGTCACCCACAGAGAGAGGGGTGAGGGCAACAGAAGTGTGTTGTCAAGCCAATTGGAACAAATTAATTGTGTCCAGTGGACACGTGTGCAAAATGGAGAGCTATGTATGGGCCAATGTTTTCTTTTTGGCCAGGTACCCATTTTTTCTTTTAAGGTGAGAGTGGAATGTTGGGGTAGGGACATAGGTACGTGTGGGGGAGGCAAGTTGGAAAGGTGAGGAAGCTTTTGCAGACAGACAACACAGACAAGACAGCAGACAGGGTTGCTGTGCGACACAAGAGTGTGGTAAACACCTTGGTTGGGAAGGATGTTGTGGAATCCCAGTCCAATGGACATCAGACACGGTAGCAGTCTGAGTCAAGTCCTCACCCATGGGACTGCCAGCATTGCTCCTTCATTGTTCATGTGAAAGTAGTGGTAGATGCCATGCGAAGGACATGACTGCTCCACCAGGATGGACAGCATGCTCTCTATCTGACGTAGGAGCGTACCGAGAATTTGGTGCAGCAGCCCATGCACCACACCTGGCAGCTCCTCATGGGTGACATAATCACTTCCACTCCCAGAGGGGGGACCAACCACAGCCTCTGGGGCAGAGCTACCCAGCAGCCAATGTACTGCAGGGGCAGCAGAGGGGACTCCACCAGGCTGTGTCCCAGACATGCTGGTCCCTGGTCCCATGGATGAGGGAGCCAAGGTAGGTGGATCACTAGGAACCAGCCTATCTTGTTGCACTATAGAAAATAAATATAAACCTAAGGTAAAAATAAACATAACCAAACAGATGTTAGTATTAACACAATAGAAGATAACAATGATTACTCAAAATAAATAGAAATTAATATAATGAGAAACACAACAAAAAATAATGTAAATAAAAGTATTTTAACAGCAAAGCAATATGAAATTATACATAAGGCCAACATAAGAGGTAGTTACAAAAATATATATTAATATCAAATCATAATAAATGACATTAATGAATTAAAGAAAAAAAGGGGTGAGGTGAGAGAGAGAAAAATACCATTAGTAACTTTGCAGGTAATATTACTGCTCAGACTGCTACTAAATACTATTACATATGTACAATTTCAGTTGTGAGTCCAGTGAATGCAACTATTGTGTAAATGATGTTGCACATACAAACTTTCAACCTGTTGGCATGGGACAGTATGGGCAAGGATCTAACACATGGTGATACAGAGGCACAATTACAGGGAACATTTGCACATAGTGTGCTCATACATTAATAGCAAGATGTTTTCATAACAGATTTGCCACTAAATTGCATTCCAAGTAATGTTATTTATCTGCTAATCAAGGATGAGACATATGGGGCATTATACATTACATTCTGAAAAATCATGACAGTTGAGAGGTATGTTCATGTACACTAAGTAGATTAGACAGCTGGTCATTTCTTATTTGGCTGCCATGGGATTAGAACCCACAATCTGTGATACAGGAAACATTTGCATTTAATTTAACAGTTAACTGTTGTCGGATTAGAACACACACATGCAGTGAATACAGGAATAATGCACACATATTATTTGAAAAGATACTTATCAGAGCACAATCCTGTTTTAAACTTTATTGATAATGTTCCTTAAAATCTGACATTTATATACATGGATGGCTTCCCAAAACTTCAGCTACATTACCCATATACCTTGTTCCTGGCTGGATGGAATATACAGCATTATTTCAGTCAAAATGGCCAGAACACAGCTGTTTCTACAGACTTTATTCATTTACACTTAACAGCTGACTGGTGTCAGATTAGAACACACACACCCAGTGACTACAGGAATAATGCACACTTATTTGAAAAGATTACTTATCAAAGCACAATCCTGTTGTAAACTGTATTGATAATGTTCCTTAAAATCTGGCATTTAGACACATGGATAGCTGCCCAAGACTTTTGTTATCTTAGCCATATATCTTGTGCCATGACTGGGTGGAATATATAGCATTATTTCACACAAAATGGCCAGAACACAGGCTTGAACCTTATAGTGGGTATTGCACTACATTTATTTCAGGCAGTTTTTGCTGCATTCTTTATTCATTTGCATTTAACAGTTGACTGGTGTCAGATTAGAACACAGATGCAGTGAATACAGGAATAGTAAACACTTTGAAGACATTACATATCAAAACACCACCACCCTTTAAATTTATTTATTAATGTTGCTTCAAGTCTGGCATGTAGACCATGAATAGCCGTGTATGATTTCTAATAAATAACCCATATACCCTGTCCATTAATTGAGTGCAACCTACAGCATATTTCACACAATAATCAGACCAGAACAGTGACTCTTAATCTGGGTAGTCCACAACATTAATTGATGTTTGGAAGCTATACTACACAGTAATGTAAAAATAGATAGTCTCCCCTGCTGGCCTCATGGAGTGTTTATCCACCTGCTCCCTAAATTGCTGTGCATTCCCAGCATTTGTGACACTGCTACATCTCCTTTTACTGCACAAAAAACAACTCTGTGGAACCTAAAAGATACCAGGAGTTTATGTTGCCACGAAGAACCAAACACTATTATATCCCTAAACTGCTGTGCATTCCCAGCATTTGTGACACTGTTACAGTTCCTTTTACTGCACAAAAAACAACTCTGTGAAACCTAAAAGATGCCGGGAGTTAATGCTATCCTGAAGAACCAAACATTATTATCTCCCTAAAATGCTGTGCATTCCAATCATTTGCGACAGTGCTACTGCTCCTTTTACTGCACAAAAAAACAACTCTGTGAAAGTAAAAATATACTGGGAGTTTATGCTATGCTGAAGAACCAAAAACTATTATATGAATGCTTCACCACACAAAGGTTATTTTCAAAGCTGTATTTTATAATAATCCTTAACTTGCTAAATACAAATGCCCGAGCCAGCAGCAGGGATTTTTTTTTACTTTATTTCATCCTCCTCCAATATTATTACAGTAGCTTGCATGTGGTACTGGATTATAGTTTTTTTCTCTAGTTCCTATAATAATTTGGTCACCAGACATCTTTTGAATGTTATATCTTTCCAATAGAGTCCCTTCCTAACTTAATACATCTCGTTTCACCTTTTTCATCATTCTATTTAACCATAGCCCTCTTACTATATACATTTATTTAGGCTCCCAGCTGCCCATACCAAGGCAGCCTCACTAATATCTACGATAACAACAGTTAAAGCTTAATGGGAAAACAAATTTACTACTAAGAAGTGAATAGTTCAGAGCAATTGATTGTTTTTACTTGAACATACCTGGAATTTGTCTCTTCCGCTCTGTTCACCCTTCACTATGCTCGGGCACACACCATTTCTCTACCCTACCCCCATTCCTACCCACCCCAAGCTCCTGACCTTTATACCTAATTAGCCACTAGCATAAGCTTCTCACACACCAATCTCATTTCTATATAGCCACTCCTCTTCTCACTCTTTTTAGTCCACATCACCATCTACTTTCACTCCACATCACCTCACTCATACAATACCCAAACTGTACAATCTCTTCAGGCTAATATCCCCTATCCCCAATCTACCCACAAACTGCATAAAGTACAGCCACACATAAATCCCTACACACTCCTGTAAAGATACCTACTAAAACTTCACATTAATACAGCAACACTTTGTGCAAAATGTGGCCTCTAACCTTTACATGAATAATAAGCCTCACCATCACCTCACACTTAACTTCCTACCACAACATTAACAAGTCAGAATTTCATACTAAATCCCTTACCTGCCCTACCCATTCACAAGACAATCCAGCTTTTTCATTAATATCTTCTATCTACATTTCAAATCTTGACCTTGCCACATTCAAAGTAACCCCACACCAACTAAACAACCAGATTTCCTCAAAATATAACAATCTATAATCAACTGCCAAAAAAAATAATATAAATAGCATCCCGAATAATACTTACTGGAGACATTCACCCAAATCCTGGCCTTACAAACAATAACTACCCCCACTACCAGACAAATTACATTCTCACCTCCCCCAGAAAATCAACAGATTTCCTTATACTCAACATGCACATAAGGAGATACTGAACAAAATCCCAGAGCTACACATTACTCTGCCCCTCTACACCCCCAACATAGTCCTTCTCACAGAGAACTGGCTAAAACCACTAAACAATAATAATGACTTTGTTCCACCTGGTTAAAATGTTCTTAGACAAGATAGAATATCCAAACAAGGCAGAGGCATTGCTCTCCTCTTCAAAAACAACCTGTCCATTGAATTATTAGCCAAAGAACAACCCAAGTTCAATAATGCAGAAACTATGTTCACAAAGCTGAAAATCACCTAAAAAAACACATATAATTGGTACCTATATACCCCCCAGCAATAACATTAACCCAATAGAATCCATTCTAAACTGGACATAACAAATATTTCCCCAGAAAACAATCATACTAGGTGATGTTAACATTGACTGGTCCTCCTGTAACTCGGTTCACCCCACTAACCACATTAACCTACAAGTTTTCACTCAACCAATCAAAACCACAACACTGGTAGATAAAGCATCAAAAAAGGAGTCCATCCTAGACTGGATCCTTACTAACAGACCATCTCAATCCTACCTCTCAGGTCCCCTCCCAGACATTCTCAGTGACCACCTTCCCACCTTTATAATTAGACACCAAGTGAATCCATTACAATCCTCTACTCTCCAACAAATCCGATATGCAAAGAATTTCAAAACCTGTGACTTCATATCTGCACTTAATCAATACAACTACAGACCACTCTCATCTCTCCTCCTGAAAATTGCAGTACACTACTTCAATAACACTTTCCTAAACATTCTAAATCATCTTTCCCTATAAGAACTGTATCAGAACTAAATCCAACTATGCCCCCTAGCTGACCAGAGATACCTGTGTACTACTAAAACAAAGACATAAGGCATGGGACTCATGGCATCAAAATAAAACTCAAATTAATAGACAGGCATACCAGGAACTAAGGATCAAAGCCAAAAACAAATTAGGACAGACAAAAGGAACCAGTATATAGGCATTCAAACCAAACACAAAAATAACACACACAAAAATCTGGGATGCCATTAATAAAATCCTACAATCAGGAAAGACCAGTATTCCACCCCCTAACATTGACATCACCACCAGTAATATTGCCACCCAATTCAGCGAACACTTCACCAAATCCATCCTATCCCTCACCAATAATAGTTCTCCCACTTCACACCCAAACCTATCTTCCGTATCAGCAGACCAAAACATCTTCTCCTTACAGCCTGTCCTAACTAGCACAATATATGAATAATTAAATAGGCTTAAACCCACAACCTTGGCCACCAACCAGTTTCCTGCAAAATATTTAAAGATTGCAGCCAACGTCATTTCTTACCCAGTCTCCATGCCCATTAACCACTCTTTATCAGAAAAATGCATTCCTTCTCTGTGGAAAATTTTGCATATAATACCACTCCTCAAAGGAGGTAACTCTGTGGAACTATCTAATTACTGTCCAATTGCCATTCTATCCCCCTTTTCTAAAAGCCTTGAAAAATGTATACATTCCCAAATAATGCACTGTCTCCTCACTAATAAACTGCTAACCAACATCCATTCCATCCGGACCATCACAGTACTATGACAGACCTTATTAGCTTTACCAATACAGAAAAAACAACATCAAAACAATGGTAACCTAGTATCCACTGTATTCCTTTATCTCTCCAAGGCCTTCAGTACTGTTTCCCATCCCGAACTCCTTTCTGCTCTCTCCGATCTTATTATCAGCCACTCCACACTAGCATGGCTCAAGACTATCTAAACAACCACCAAACATGCCGTAAAATGGCAAAGCTCCTTATCTCCCTTCTGATCTGTCATCCTAGGGGTCCCTTAAGGATCAGTTCTTGGATCTCTTCTTTTCAACATATTCACCAACCAACTCCACAAAGCTACCCAGCATGCCACTCTAGTCCAGTATGCCAATGACTCCACTCTAATCTGTCCCACCCCATCACTCCCTCAACTCCAGGAATTGACAAAAGACTCCTTTACTGCTGTTGAAATCTCATTAGCCAACTCTCAACTAATACTTAACCCCAGTAAAACACAGCTAATGATATTCTATCCCACTAGAGTCTTCGATCCCCATACCACCATTTGTAATATTGTCATCTAATAACACCCCTATCACAACTGTCCAACACACCAAACTTCTAGGGGTTATCATAGACCACAACATGAAATTTGATATGCACATTGCACAGACAATGAAGTCCATAAAAAACTTGTTGCCCTATATAGATGCAACAAGTACCTCACCAATGACAGTAAAGCCACCATCGAAAGAACCCACCAACTATCCACAGTCTTTTATGTCTACCCCATTCTCATCAACCTAAACAAAGCAGACTTTAACAAACTAAACACCTGCTACAATAAAATAGTTAAGTTTGCTACTGACTCACCCTTTAGGACACATCACTGCATAGCAATTAAGCAACTATCCTGGCTAGAGTTACCAGCCTGCTCACATATAGCCAGCTTACAATAACCCACCAAATTCTATATTATCTCAATAGAGTTCCTGCTCCTCAAGGTCTACTTAATATCTACTCTAACAAATGCCTATTAAGATCCACCAATAAAGCACTGGCTGACATAGACAAAAGCAACAATAGCTCAGGGGACTCCTTGTTTTCGATTTATGTTGCAAAAGCATGGAATACCATCCCTATAGATATTAGGACCACTGAAAACAAAAATAATTTCAACAAACTTCTCCAGACCCATTTGCATAGCTCTTGCTTATGTAATTGTTCTGACCCTGGCTAGCTTCACTTAATTAGATCATATCACACTTTAACCTTCTATGAAAGCTTGCAACAACTTCTGTCTGTACTCTTAATCAATGTATGTTTACTGTACTAGCCACTGATGAGTGTAACCAAATGACTGAACAAGATGTTCTTTCAACTGTATTGTTTATTGTAACACACTGTGCTCCTTATAGCATATTTACTTGTTGCTCCTTTCTTGGCCTTAAAACTGTACCTTATAAACATTTTGACTGTACTGAATTTTGTTAACATGTGTATTATATTTACTGTATTTGCTGTATTAATCTTTATAGAGCTTTTCTCCCCGGGCCAAAGCTGAAAATGAGATCCAAGCCCAGTCAGAATTTCCTGGTAAACAAATGTAAAATAAATAAATAAAATAAATAAATAATGCATGTTTACTTGATTTAACGTGCTTTACCATTTCAGGTAGGCAGTGACACATTATTAAACATGTTAGATGTCCAAGGTATGTCATACCTGACTGTTAAGACTGCAAACTCTATAAATACTTTATTATAAAAGTATGTTATTCATTAAGTTATTACTTTGATGTTTTACTACTTACCACACTCTCACCTCATCCTGACCAGGCACCTTGCATCTGACTGGACATTGTGAGCCCTCTCTTTTGCAGCTGTTGTAAGAGAAGCAAACCATTATACATACCAGTCTTGCACAGATTCAGTTTGTACATTTCCAAAGTACTGCTAAGTATACTTACATATCTGTTGGGTCTCCCTAGCCTGAGCTTCTTGGACCCAGGTGTCCAAGGTTCCCCTCTTCCTATGCCTCAGGTTGTCATAGTGGTGATGACACTGTGCACCAGTGCGGGGGACACCAGTAGCATTGATAAGTCATCAGTGGAGGGAATACTAGTAGCATTAGTAAGTTCCCTAGCCAACTGATGCCAGGCCTCAGGCTTACACTGTGAGCCCTGGTAATCACCCTGCAGCAGCTGGGATTCATAGTTCTTAACCAGGAGTCCAACAAAATCTTTAAACTCCTGCATGCCCTACCTCTGCTCCCAAAAGCACCCTCCTTCACCAACACCACCAGGCATATTGACAGCCAAGTGAAGACACTGATGAATGGTGTGGAATTTCCTCCTATTGGCCTTTATATAGGTTGCATTCCCACCCTTACATGTTGTACTATAACTTTCAAAAAAGTTCTGCATTGCATAGCATCTCACAAACTTGCACAGACCATATAAGTGAAGCTGAGCATTGTGCAAACTCGCACAAACTATGTTTAAGAGGAGCTTAGCAACACACAAATGATGTAGACCATTGACCATGTTTAAGTGCTGTATAGCACTGTGTAACTTTTCTAAATGTTACATTTTTTTATTTTAAATTAAACTGATGTTTCAGTCACCTGACACATTTTCACAGCAATAAATGTAAAATGCATGACTGCTCTGGACTCGATCGCAGGACCTACTACACTGTAGGTCAGGACTTAACCTTTCTAGCCACTTGGATAGTAGTGGGAAGTAGCTTACCTTCACACATACTACTAAGGTGCCTGTTAGCACTGCACAGCTTCACTGCATGGGTTTATGCATTGCTAAGCACAGCAGAACTACAATAACTGAATACATCCGGTTTCTATTTGTAGCTTTCTGGCAGCGATGCTAAGCACCGCACCACAACTCACAAACAAGCAGGAGGGAAAAAAATGTTTAAATTGATTACATCCAGTTTCTATTTTTAAATATATCCCAGATGGCTGCTATGTATGTATAAGCACAGCGTGACATTGCTAAGCATACTGCCTTACCATGCAAACAGGAAGAAAACAACAAAAAAATACAACTGATTGTATCCCGTTTCTATTTTTAGATATATAGCAGATGTCTGCTGTATGTGTATAAGAGCAGCTTGGCATCACTAACCACTGTGCCATACTACGGAAACATCTTAGATTCAATATCCGTGTTACTATGATCTCCCTCTGCAGTGTGCCATGATTAATATGTATGGTGCACTGCAAAGGGGGGGACTGTGGCTGTGTACACGGATACATTCCATGTAGGCTCTACACGGACCCTAGATGGACTTTATTGAATCCTGGGGAAAGTCCCTTTCTGAAGATCATAGGGTAACAGTTTAAGAACTAGTACCCTTCACACCCTTAACTGGCTAGAACTTCACAACTACCTAAAATACATACAACTTACAACAGCCCACAAACTCAACTTCAAACCAACAGTATGCCCCTCTCTTGCCACATCTCTAACACCCTACACACCTAGCCGCACCCTGAGATTGAAAGGCCAAAACCTCCTACATGTACACAAACCCCTACACCCACCTGGCAAACTATTACTGTCCCACACCATAGCCAAACAGTGGAACACTCTCCCCCCACAACTACGTAAAATATCAAACCACAACAACTTCAAATCCATGCTTCTCTCCCATCTGGCCTCCAAATGGGAATGTCCTTCACATGCTCCCACCTAAAAACCACACACACCACTATCTACACACCTAAATCATTGTTCTTTTGCCAAACTTAACACGATATCATAGGTCTTTCTCTGTACATCTCTTCACACTTTTTGCATGCGAGCCTCTGGCCTATCTTACTCATATTCCCAACTGACATCCTCTCTATTGCAAAACAGTGTATATACTATTGTAAAACTGTTATTCCTGTACAGACTAATTATGACATATATAACTCACATCATCTACCAGTAATATGTCGACTTCTATAATCCAGTCTTTTACAAGTTTGCAAGTTTTTGCAAATTTCTGTAATTTTTTTATATTTTGTCATGTTAAAAATGTCTGCATTTTATACTAAGTACCAGAGCTTTTTGTATGTTTGTAAGTTTGCAAATTTCTGTACTTTATATTGTAATGTTGCAAATTTCTGCAATTTATACTATGTACCGGAGCTTTTCTCCTCGAGTCTCCACTGAAAATGGGCCACAAGCCCAGCTGGACTAACCCGGTTAACAAACAATAATAAATAAATAAATAAATAGTACAGTTTTTAAATGAGAGGTGGGAGGTGGGGGCAACAAATCAATTTTGTTACAGCATAGAACTTTCTGGATACACAAGTGATGTACACTATCTGCACTATATGCAATATCCACTAATGTATCTACTTTATTTGCAAACTGTTATCTCACCTCTGCATTTTAAATTAATTTTATATGTGTCATATTTACTTCCTTTGTTAAACTTTAGCTGCGTCCCTCTCACATCCTTTTGTTAGCCTTTCATTTGTATTATGCAGATGAGTCCTTAAGTGGCAGGATTAATTCTATAGTTATCAATAATTTTAATTAGTGGTGTTTATATGCTAATCTACTTATATATAACTACATGTTCCTTGTTAACTTCCCTTGCCTCTAAATTACGTACTTCACGTTGCCCTTGTCCTGTATTGTGCTGTCCACATGTGCTTACTTACTGGAGTTAAGTTTATTTACAACCTGTTTTTTATACTGTGTGCCTGAACCTATGTGCACCTCAACATGAGTGCTAGCTGGTGTTCTGGCCATGTGCAGGTGTTCTTGATGTGTGGGGCTGATTAGCAGGTGGCATATTCGATGAGCACTGTGCTACTCATCACTCTAACAAGAATAAACCGTGTAGGCTTATCATGATGTGTGCATGCCTGTTAACGAATCCCTGTTGCTTAATGAATTTATGTTTAGAGGTGAGCAGCTCTTCCTTCTTCAGGTCTTATTTGATCATCCTACAATATTTAGCACCACAGAACATGGTATCTTAACTGATACTCTTACATTCTTACTGTGGTCTCTCATCTGCTCTTCAGTCCTCTTAGGGGCTGTATACAGAGGGTAGCCTCAGAATTAAATTTCTGATATTCTCATTAACTCAGCTATAGAAATTACATGCTTTATTCTTGAACCATTGTTTCTCAAAATGTTTATGCTACCATTACAGGGTCAAATAAAAAGGAGTTTGTGACTATATCATTGCTTTTCTGAAAGCACACAGCTTTATTTCTTCTCCCCTCAGGAGCATATGATAAGTGTATATTCTCTTGCTTTACATGAAGTTTAACACATCCAAGATTAAGGCCATGACAATGTATTCTGCTTTGAGAGGTTCATCAGATTTGTTGTTTATTTTTTCATTAGGTTTCATGGTGGTAGTAACCTTGAATTTTTATCAAAAGTGCATTATCTTGGTGGTATCTTCAATAACGTTCTGATATTTTAGAGACTGCATACTGGCATTAATAAAATCATCTTGCTTTCATAAGAGGAATATTTTGCAGGACTGCACACTTAATATTTCACATGTCCACTGTCATTTATTTATTGCATTTGATAGGTAGGTTTATAGGTTCATAGGTTGGTACTAGGCTATCGGCTCTAGGGCCTATACAAGCCTAGCCATAACAATCCCTTGGCTATTTCTTCCCACAGTATTTACTTCCCTGGATTCCTGTCTAGCAGGGTGACTGATGTGATCTCCGGGGTGAATTTCCTATCTCCCATCCAGTCATCAAGGTTCCTTTTGAAGAGGACCAAAGAGGCGCTCTGCTTGGCATGTATGGGCAGTCTATTCCAGGTGGGCTGGTCTTCACACTCTTCAGCCACAACCCGGTCACCATGCCTTGGTGTTCACTCATCTGCACTACTGTGATGTTCTTTATCTCTGGATTCCCAATGCAGAGCTGGATTGACTATATCTTGTGTGAAATGCTAGTATGTTACATTACTTTACAAAATATTATACACATGCTTTTTAGACTGCATTAGTTTTTGATTCATTTCTGTCTTTGGTACTGGTTTATTTGTCCTTGCATATTTAGGATCTCCTCTTACCTGAAGGAGTTTATTGCTCCATAATGTCTGAATCTAGTTTTGTGGTTTGTCACCAGGGAGTGCTGAAAACATCTGGTGTTCAGTTATTTGTATATCAATCGTCCATGTCTTTAGATTCTGTTACTTCAGTGGTTTCAGGAATTTGCCACTATGGCCTACTTCAAGAATTCCCTAAAACATATTAAATTGACAGCCTTTTTAATAAATCTCCTTTGGGTTGGTGAAATGTGTACTGAATTTGCTTTTTATTGGTTGAAATGTCTTACTCTTATTATTTGTTTTATATGCAAATGTTTAATCACAGTGCTTTGATTTATTTCATGCTTTATCTATGTTCATAAGTAAATACTTGGCAATTAGTCTGCAAATTATTATATGCTTATCCAATGACCACATGGTGACTAAGGAAGAAAATCAAACCTTGTAACTTGTGCCTGTGAGGTAAGCACCTTAACCATTATGCCAGTCCATACCCCCCAGCCTTTGTGCTAACCTTCAGTCTGTGGTCATGATCAAGTACATAAGTTAATAAGTAATTTAGCAAACTTGAAGCTGAAGGCAAAGGGAAAGGAAAGACCAGATCTGGTACCATATGTGCAAGCATGTAATGTGCAACAGTGACTGGGTGCAAAAGGAGATGTGTAAAATAGACATTCACTGAGAACTTAGATGGTACTTTGTTAAGGCAGAATCTACAGATATGGAATCCAATGGTATCTGCAAAAAAGACACCTGGGAGGGTGGGAGGGAGTGTGAATACAGGGGAAGATGTATTAATGTGAGGGCCTAAAGCAGAGCTAGTTGAATTAAAATGAATGATAATATGGAGGCAGCAAAAATAAGGCAGGCATGGTAGAAAATGGAAATTACATAGTGTGACTAAATTTGTGAAAGAGAGACATGTGGTAGTTTTATGTTAATAATGCCATAACGTTTGAAGGAAGAGTTTGTAGTTCAAAGATGTACTCTGGATGTATAGCAAACAGGCAAAACAAAGTGAAGGCGTTAGGGCTGAAATGGTAAAATGCCAAACTTAAGAACAGGAAAATTCCATTAGAAAAAATAATCTGCTGGGATAGTGATATGTCAGGGATGTTCTGCTGGAATATTTTACAGTACAGGAACTGCGGGGAAACAGAAGATTAGAAAAAGCAGGTGCAAGATGAGTTGCAAGAAAGTACATCCATTTTGGATCAACAGATGAGTGTCATTCATAGACAGTACTGCACCTAAGTCAATCTGTTGAAGGATGACAAATAGTAAATACAGATGATGGCCTTGGGGCAAAACCAGGCCAGTGTTGCAATAATGCATATGTTTTGAGATTATAATAAAACATGAGAATTACAGACGGATAATAAGAGGATGAGAGGAAATGTTTGAGAGATCTATCCAGGAGGGATGGACTGCATCCCTGTCTGAGCAAGAAGGTAAAATAGGGAAAACAGAAACGTGGGTGGGAGTTCCAACTGGCATTTGTGATTGACATGTAAATGCTGCTTCACTTGTCACCTATAACCTGGACATGTGAAATTAAAAAAAAATATTAATTTTAAAGTTCTCATTTTAAATAATCCTCACTCAGCAGCAATTATCTTAATTCTCTTTGTTTCCTGTATAAGGTATTTGGCAAGACCTGTCATATATGTAAACTACTACTCAGAATCTTCTTACAGCAAGATAAATGAACAAAATCGCACTTCTAAGACATTACATTTTGATGTATTTGAATACAGAGTCAGGTGTTTTGCTACTCACACATCACTATAATTTCTGACAAAACTGCATAAATATGCCCTCTGAATGTTGAAAACATGGGGTTTCAGAGTCTGATTTGTTGTTTGCAGGTGTTAAACTTCTTCATAGTGTTAATTAAGTAATAAGTCAAGATGTGGAAGAAATTACAGTCTGATAATGAGCTTGGCAAAATCTGGTCACAGATACTGTGGAGTACCTTAATCAGGTGGGAGCGATTACACTAATTATTTTTGTTTGCTGAACATTTAATGAACAGTAACTCACATGTCTTTAAGGTGATGGGAAATGATTTACGCCATCAAAAGCTGAGCAGATTAAAGAAGGAATGCCTTCACCTATGGAATAAGATGTAACTGAAACCTTCTGTTCTGAAGTACAAATATGCTGCATGCCTGAATAAATTTAAAGTGATGGTTTTATTTATCATATCATTTATAATCATCTATGTTGAGTTTGACAGACATTACCTTCAGACAAAGTGAGTTGTAGATGCAGCAGATGCCATTTAATCATATATTTTTTTTGTCTGATGATTTACTTTATCTTGCAGGGCATTTTGCTTGTCTTTATTTCAGTATTCATTTATTTGCTATTCATAATGCAGTTACCATCCTTTGTTTTTTTTTCAGAAATAATTATAAATGGAAATTTTCATGTCTATATTATTTGTATTTATGTAACATGTTTTTCAAAGCCAAAGGTAATGGAGGAGTTGAAAAAGGGGTGACAGACGACCAAAATAATTTTTAAATACTTTTTTTCATTATACAATTGTGTGGGCATATGTGCATTAAGAAAGGGGAGGGATCTTTGAAGCAGAAGCAAAAATGAATAAATAAGAGACCCTCTCATTCTCAAAGACACTGACCCCAGGATTCAGCAATCTCTGCATGGTATGCAGGAATAGTGCAAGAGGTGCTGCACGCAATATGCCCGATGAGCGATCCAGGAACGAGCTCCCGAGATGTGCATGAGCGCTCCTACACTATTCCTGCATGGATAGAGCTCCTGTATGCTAATTACCCCATTTACAGATGAAAACCATGCAAATGAGGTGAATTAGTGATCCAGGAAGCAGGCAGGTGTCTGAGCAGGAATAGTGTATCCTACAGAAATGTAGTCAGCTACTAACCGAATACATTTCTGCAAATTACAAAACGGGGGCATGACAGCTCCAAAGAAAGCATGTATTCAATGTAGTAGGCATGCCAATGGCCAAATATATGGCCATTGGCATGGTAAACAGTTGCAAAATTATAAAAAATAACTTTTATTTTTTTTTTGGCCGATTTCAGCTGTTTAATCATAGGGCAGCAATGTGCAAATGGGATTGGCCCAAAAATAAGAAAAAAGTTGGAAATAAGCTTTTAAACCAAAATCAGCATTCTGCCATAATAGTCAATGGCATGCATAACACAACAATAACATGGAATAGTGGTTGCTAAGGGGCAAGGCTGAGTGTCAGTTTTGCAATCATGCATTAGCAGTCAGTTTTATGCAAATGAGGGGATTAATACTGAACCACAGATTTCCCCTCACTGTTAGCTTGCACCCAACCGTGTAGGTGCAGCAACACCATGGTATAAGCATAAGAGGTAGATGACCTCATAAGGGGGAGTGTCATGCATGCTGTAAGCTTATTGGAGCTCTGTGGCCCGTGTTTGCCCTTAGCTAAGAACAGCTAAGGAAGGGGATGTGTCTGTGGCTGCTTAGCAGTGTTTATATTGCCTAAACGGGTGTGCGCACTGGACACCAGGTTTTAAACAAAAAAAAAAAAAACAGAAAATAGCAGCTCTGTTCACATCTGAGCACTGGGTATGCGCGGTGCACCTCAGGGCTTAAATAGGAAGGCAATGGGAAGGGAAAACAGCAGTAGGAAGGCAATCAAGGAGAACTAGCATAGCTGGCAGGTGAAATGTCTCAGAATCAGCCAGTTACACAGGCAGCAGCCCAGCCCAGCATACTACTAGAAACTATGCAAACACCTTTCACTCTAGTTTTTCCCACAAACTTTACACCACCGGTGTACACAGACGGGGAAATTTTACCTGACAAAGCTAACAAAATGATAGGGGTTGCTATTGCTCTCATACATCAATATGTGGAAGAGGCTGAGGATGGTGAGGATGAGAATGCTGATGGCCAACCCACAGTGAAGAAAAGGAGAAGAGTGCACAGACCCAGGGGAACCTAACAGGGGCTACATGAGCTAGAGATCGTGGAGCACTATAGTGTGGAAAGATACATCCTACAGCAAATTGTTGAGCTGTGCCTGCCACGCCTCACACACAGAATCTACAGAGGGGAACCCATCCCAGTGGATACCAAGGTATGTGTAGACTTAAGAATACTAGTCACAGGTACCCTCCAAAGGCCAACTGGAGATATCATGGGGATCTCACAGGCATCAGCATCCAGGGTACTCCACCAGTTCCTGGATGCCATGTCAGCACATGCCGGTGAGCACATATATTTCCTCAACACCCATGAGGCGTTGACCAGCAATATGCATCTCTTCCACCTAATAGCAGAATACCCTGAGGTAGTGGGTGCTATAGACTGCATGCACATACACATCAAAGCACCACCTGGTGATCAGTGTAGGGTCTACATAAACCGCAAGGGCTTCCTGTCTATCAACTTCCAGGTCATGTGCGATGCCCAGGGAATTATAATGAATGTGTGTGCTGGCAGTCCTGGAAGCTATCACGACTTCCACATCTGGCATATGACACAGCTGTACCAGAGATTTGTCAGTGGGGACATCCCATATGGCCTAGTGGGAGATGCTGGTTATGCATTGGAGCTGTGGCTGATGACATCCATCAGAAATGCACACACACCCAAACAAGAACTCCATAATGAGGCACACGCACAAACCAGAATCATAATAGAGCATGTGTTTGGGATGCTCAAGTCATGGTTCCAGTGCCTGGACATATCCAGTGGAGCCTTGCAATAGTCTCCAGCTACATGTACACAAATTTTCATTGTATGTGTCATGCCACACAATATGATCCCATGGAAACAGCTGCAGCAGGAACAGCACGGTTCAGGGCCACACAGCCAACTACCATTGCCAAGGCCAGCACAGGCACAGAGTGACTCAGAGGAGGAGCAACCTGGGCTTGCCCATGTAGGCAGAAGGAGGCATTCCCAGTATGCCCAGCCTTTGGTAAAGAGGCAATGCATTGCACATACACTGACACATTAGGAAACCAGAGAAAGACATCTCTCTCTGACTTGCACATACATTAAAAGGGATGCCAAACCTGACACTACCTGTGCTTTACCATGTATAGGCAGTGTACTATGTGCATCCGACATAGTCATCCCTCCAGCACCATCCTCAATACTGGCACAGCCACAAGTTAAGTCACTCTTCCTATCAATTGCTGAATGGAATAGTATGTTCTGCTAGTTGCATCTATGGTATGGATGTGAGCATGCAATAGAATCGGGTGGCTGAATGGGATGGCAACAGATAGTAGACAACTATATGGGTAGCATGAAATCCATAACAAATACTGGTGTCAACAAAGTAGGCAGTACTAGACAAGGTGACAAATCCCACTGCAGTACATGTGGTGGCCCAAATCTGTGTCCATAGAACACAGACATGCATGTCAGTGAGGGTTCCTATCATGTAGTTGAACTTTTACAAGTTTGAACCTCATATGGTCAAGACCATAAGTTCGAATTTGTAAAAGTTTGAGTGTTTGTATGGAGATCTCCATAAGTCGAGGTTTCCATTTTGTTCAATGGGGTGCAATCTCAGAGTTGGTATATTTAAGTAGTGGCAGGTGTGGGGGGTGCAGGGGGGCTTGCCCCCCTGCTTAAAACAGTTTATTTTGTTTTTTGTTCTTTTTTTTATCCATAGTTGAAGTTTTGTAACTTTGAACATAATGGTTTGAACATTACGTGTTTGAAGTTATAATACTTTGACTATGTGATATAGACCCTGTCAGTGAGGCTCACATACCCAACAGCCTCAGCCAGAAGGACAGATGTAGATGACCATAAAGAAAGGCTGTGCTAAGGCCTCCAATTAATGGCAATGGAGAACAGTTCCCCTCCAGACCTACACAGACAGACTACAACAGGTCAGGAAGTTGTATGTTAGTTCTGAAGAGTAAGAAGTCTGAAACTGAAATGTAGGTCAATAAAACCTAAGATCTGTACTCTACTGATATACCTCTAGTCTGCATGATAGGTCAGAGTACAAAACGAAATGGAAGCCAACAGATTACCTGAAATACCAGTACAGTCATAGCAAATCTTTACAGTTGTCAGGTGTGCCCCCCCCCCCACAATCCTATGTAGAAATGCAGTAACATGTACATGTGTGTTTAATAACAGTGGAGCACAGATTACCTGAGCTGGCCCAATTTACAGGATGGATTGTTGCATGTGTACAACATGCAGGGCTCTGTGCATTGTTGTTGTGTGTTGTATAATGTGTGGAAGTGGTCAGCATGTAGGCATGGAGGGTTGTGTCCTGGTGGCCTATGGCCAGTACTGTCAATGACAAGGCCATGTTCTGACAACTGCAGTGTCAACTGCAATGCATCCCACGAGACCCAATTCAGCAGTCATCCATACTCATTTTTCAGATGTCAATATCTGTCACCATCTGAAAGATGGACATGCCATGAATGTTGGCCCAGACATACACAGAGTACACAGGTGGAAGTACCCTAGACAGAGTACATAAAATGCAACTGTCAAGTGCACACACCTTTGGAATTGTACATACAGGTTAGCAGCACATTAGTTGTCTGTGTAGTATGGAATACTGACGTAGTCTGGCCAATCACTGGCAGGCCACAAAAGGGACAGTTATGAAGTAATGAGAGACTGCCTATGTCCCTGCACAAGGCAGCATAAGGGAATGTCTCAGGTATATCTGTGAGTCAGCTGCAAGAAGCTTCCATATCACACATGCACTCAGCTCAACCATCAGCCACAGGTTTATCACAGGTCATATCCCTACTGTTGGGAATGAATACAGCATGATCCCCTCTTCTGTATGGGAATACCCACAGAATGCAGCATGCTGAAGAGGTGTCTCATGCAGGTGTGTCTTGTAAGCAGCACCCTGCCAGCATCCAGAAGAATGGATTAATATGGACAGAAACTATTGCCATTAACACCTCACACACTTACCCTGTCATCCCAGGGGAATCCAGTGGCTCACAGCCTGGGACGGTAGGAGTGACAGAATGCACTGGCCTGCTACAGATGGCCTGCATCACTATCAAATGCCTTACAGTCCTCTGTCAAAAGCCTGTGCCTCACCCGTACTGCCAATGTATGTTATCTCATGGGGTCCCAACTAACAACATAACACAGTCCACAGAGCACAAATACAAGGCCATGTCGACAAATCCCAGTAGCATGCCCACCATGTCCTACTGCATGAACTGTGAACCAACCCCTAAATACAGCTGGGATGAAGGGACAACTATAGGGATACTTCTCAGATATCACTCACATAATATTAGGAAGAGGATAGAATAACAGAGTGGGGGGGGGGGTGTAGAAGCATGGACGTCATGGAGTTTGTGAAGTCTGAAACTCTGATGTGTTCCCATACTACCCCTGCCTGCAAACCCAGTAATGGGTGGATGCAAACCCGCTCATAAACCACAATGTGAAAGGGAACTGACCAGATATATGAGCCCTGCCTCTGGGTAACCTAGGTGAATCTGTGCAGCTGAGAGGTATGGCCACAGCAGGATATGGCCATTGTGTTATGTTGATAGATGTACAAGCAGGGGATCCTCAGCCACCACAGAACAAAGGTGTTGCACTATTTACACAGACCCATCAGCAAGTGTCTGCAGCTACCCCTCCAGAATGGCATGAGTGTGCAAGAATATGTAGGCTGCAGACCACAGTACTGGACATAACTTCATTCATTTTGTTTTTCCCAGGAAATAACTGTGAGCAAATAAGTATATCTGTCAGTAGTTGATGACATAATACATCACAGTGTAAAATAGTACATATGTCTGAATATCTTTACTAACATCAACCATGTAACACAAGCAGCACAGACACAATAGTTACAGTATCCCACTATCATTCACCCATTGTGACTCCATATCGTCAACCTATCTACAGGGGTCTAGGACTATTCACTGAAAGAACATTTCATTGAAAGTCAAATGACTGTGCACAAATCACTGAAAGCTCAATTCACTGAAAACACAATTCACTGAAACACATTTCATTGGATGGTATATATGGCCTTTTCCCCACTGTTGTGCAACACTGGATTTAGTATATATAGTAAGGGGGGTGTGGGGGGCACCACCCCTCACATCAGAGAGTGTGGGAGGTATAGTCCCCCACATAGTTTGGATATATATTAAGTTTAGAAAAGAGTCATTTATTGGAATTGCAATTATCCATGTATTTAGTTCAAAATATTTAAAATAGGTGGGGGGCTATGCCCCCCCCTTACTATATATGCTAACTCCAGGGTCGCACTACAGTGGAGAAAAGGCCATATATAACTCTCAGAGAAATGTGTTTCAGTGAATTGTGTTTTCAGTGAATTGAGCTTTCAGTGAACTGTGCAGTCAAATGTGTTTCAGTGAAATGTGCTTTCAGTGACTAGTCCTAGACCCATCTACGGATATCGTGCAGAAACAGGTTGCTAGCTGTAGGTGTAGAACACAAAATCCTGCACTGGAGTACAACCTACCTGGAATGGATTCACACACACAATGCAGAAGGTCATACTGGGCATGCTCCAACACTAGCCCATGTCTGACAACAACAGTGGACTATACATATCTGTCAGTCGCAGATGTCTATGCACACACACCACATTGCACACCATTCATGCTTTGCACACACATTGGATAGGAATACTCACAGATATCCAATGCCAACACACTATAATAGATCAAACATACACGCACAGAGATGTAGGGAAGAGAGAGGCAGACAGTGAAAAAGAGATTGCCTTCATCCAATACATCCAATTGGCTAATATCACATGATGTGCAGATCTCAATCACTATAGACATTTGCTTTTGGTAGCCATCAGCCCTATAGTGTCTGTGGTGCTTGTGATAACTGTGTAACATGATAGTACAAATCAGTATTCATTGAGCATTTGTATACCCAGTCCTGTCAAATGTAAAGTTGTGTGGAACTGAGTGTTGTGTGTGTGTGTGTGTGTTTGCAGAGGAATGGTTTCTGGCCCATTCACACACACTGCACTTCCCATAGCCGTTGTCACCTTGAAATAACCCTCTGGCCAATTCCCAGCCCCGTAATCTCCATGGTGCTTGCGATAACTGCATAATGCTATAATGTAACACACTAGTTAGGTATGAGTTCTTATCCCAGACATGGCAACTGTGAAACTCTGTGTGCGTGTGTGTGTGTGTGTGTGTGTGTGTGTGTGTGTGTGTGTGTGTGTGTGTGTGTGTGTATGTGTGTGCAGAGATTTATGATTTTCAGGCCATTCACAGTCACTACACCTCCCATTGTCCTACTTTAGCAAGCCTACTGATGTCAGTCGCCCTGAAATACCCCTTTGGACAAAGGCTAGCCCTTTAAGCTCCATGGCATGTGCGGTAACTGTGTAATGCTCTAGTGTAACATATTAGTTAGGTAGGAGTTCTAATCCCAGACATGGCAACTATGAAACTCTGTGTGTAGAGTTTAATGATTTTGAGGCCATTCACAGTCACTGCACATCCCATTGCCCTACTTTAGCAGGCCTGCTGATGTCAGTCACCTTGAAATGCCCCTTTGGAGAAGAGCCAGGCCTATAAGCTCCATGGCACGTGTGATAACTGTGTAATGCTATAATGCAACATATTAGGCAGGAGTTCTAATACTAGATATGGCAACTGTGTGTGTGTGAGGAGTTCTAATACCAGACATGGCAAGATTCTCTGTGTGTGTGTGTGTGTGTGTGTGTGTGTGTGTGTGTGTGTGTGTGTGTGTGTGTGTGTGTGTGTGTGTGTGTATGCGTGATAACTGTGTAATGCTATAGTGTAACATGCTAGTTAAGTAGGAGTTCTAATCACAGACATGGCAACTGTGAAACTGTGTGTCAGGGTGGAGATTAATGCTTTTGAGGCCATTCACAGTCACTACACCTCCCATTTTTTAATGCTCAACTTCTGAGAGACTTGCTTGGCTACAAACATCTGCATTAGAAGCTGAAGTTAAGTAAAACTTGCAGTAGTGTATTTTAGTCTTCTGTTAAGTACAGACTTGCAGTTTTAAATGTACTGTACTTTCATTTTTTCTTTTCCTAATTGTGTGTTTCATTGAAGAGTGTGTTGTGTGTGTGCCTGCCATAAGAGGGGGTGGTGTTATCACTTCTTTGTTATCTGATATTTAATAGCCTAGAGGGATTCCTCTGTACTTTAAGTGCTAGCCACAAAGTTTGAGAAATCATTTTATGCTCAACTTCTGAGAGACTTGCTTGGCTACAAACATCTGCATTAGAATATGAAGTTAAGTAAAACTTGCAGTAGTGTATTTTAGTCTTCTGTTAAGTACAGACTTGCAGTTTTAAATGTACTGTATTTTCATTTTTTCTGTTTCCCAATTGTGTGTTTCATTGAACAGTGTGCTGTGTATCTCTCTTCAGTTAGTTCCCCACCCACCCTCCTTATTCCTGTGTTGATATTAGTGTTGGTGGCTCTGGAATTGCCCATCCCTCCTGTAAGTCTGTATTAGAACACTCCTCCAGGGTCTATCTCATTTGCTCACTTAACCGAGTACAGTGAGATCATATTCTGAGTCTAGTGTTCACTCGATTTAATACAGAGAGAAGATTTGAGAAGGCCAACCCACTTAGGTTCTTCCTTCCTCTCTCATTGCACTTAAAACATTGCACTTTATTCATCTGCTTTTACTGTATTTGTGTTTCCTCCTACTTTATTTTGCTTTTCTTAAAAGTACTCAATTTTATTTATTCTGCTGCATTTATTGCTGCCTGGTAGTAGCCAGATTAAATTGTAACTATTATTCTAAGTCTTTTGGTTTAAGCACTTGGGCTTCATACCAGTTGTTTTACATTAAGAAGGTTTGTGGTCTGCACTGTTGTGGCAGGGCAGGTAGCTTACATCCTTCTAAGCTGGGAATTGCTGATTGAATGCCCAGTGTCTGATATTCTAAAAGTGTATTAGTTCTGGCTTAAGCCCTTGGGCTTCAGGCCAGTTATTCTACATTGAGAGGGTTGTGGTCTGCACTCTTGTGGAAGGAAAGGCTGGATTCTGCCCTTCTGAGCTGGGAATTTCTGGTCACAGGCTTATTGTGCCTGCTTATTTGAACTGTTTCTTTCTGAAATTGGTATGCCTTGTTGCTGTAGCATAGACCAGATTCAGGCCTGCTGAATCTAGCTTTGTTTGTATAACTTGAGCACTGATCCAGGCCATCTGTTTTTGGAGAAGGTTCCCCTGCACCCTAGTAGCAGGAGTGTGCAGTTAGAACTTGTCTGATTGAAGACTACTGGAACAGGACTCAGTTTTGAGCTTTTTTTTCTGATTAATTGGGTAACTTGTTTAAATCAGTTTGTTCATTTTCTATTGTTTTATATATATATATATATATATATATATATATATATATATAAAATATATATAAAATATATATATTCAGGCCAACACGGAAGGACTGCAAACTGGGTGCCATAATCGACTCTCCAGCCGACACAAGCATCCTCCAAAAGGGCCTCATAGAAACTGACAACTGGTGCCAGAGCCATGGCCTCAAGCTAGATGCCAAAAAGTGTATAGTCATCCCCTTTGGCAAAAACAAAGTGCCCACAAATTATCACATAGGTGGTAATCCATTAAGTACAGAAGAAGTAATTAGGGACCTGGGGACCCAAGTTGATAGCAATCTCTCATTTGACAACCACATGGCCAAAGTGGTTAGAAAAACATTTTATATAGCCCACCTAATCATGAAGGGATTCACATCTAGATCAGGGGAGGTCATTGTGCCTCTTTACTCATCCCTCATCAGGCCCATAATTGAGTACAATGCCCCTTTTGGGATGTACCTTACCAGACACCTGCAGCAACTGGAAAGACCCCAAGAGTACCTCACCAAGAGGATCAAAGGGCTCAAACAGATGCCATATGCTGCCCGGTTAAAGAAACTCCAGCTCTACTCAGTGGCATACCACCTGTTCAGAGGCGATCTGTGCCTGACGTAAAGCCATGTCCAACCCGAATTAATGGACATGCTGCACCTCAGAAAATCCAAATCCCATCGAGCTACACGCCGAGAGACTTGAACCTCAGCACTGAAATAAATAGGACATGCTGGAGGGACAGATTCATAACCCAGAGGCTCCCTTCACTCTGGAATAAAATCCCAGTCCAGGTTAGGCAGAGTCCCTCATTGACTCTCTTCAAGAGAGAATATTGATGAGTAGATGGGAGATCGTAGGTTTACCCCGGGTATCACTTCTGTGTCACTGTTAGACAGAGGCACAGTATACTAACCTCGAAAAAGGGCATAGCAAAATAAATTTAAAATGGGTGGCGAAAACCAAACACACTCTGGCAAGGCTTATAAATGCCCTAGGGCAAATAGCCTAGTATGAACCTATATATATATATATATATATATATATATATATATATATATATATATATATATATATATATATATATATATATATATGTATATATATATATATACATATATATATATATATATATTTGCACTTTATTCATCTGTTTTTTTGTGTTCCTTCCTACTTTATTACTAGGGACATTGACTACAACTCTGATCTGCGATATATAACAATAAGTATCCGTTTCTGTGCATTTAAAGTGTTTTTTGTATTGTATCTGCTTTATTTTCTGAAAAAAAAAAAACAAAAAAAAAAATATATATATATATATATATATATATATATATATATATATATATATATAGTTGTTTCCCACCTTTCTAAGCTAGTATAGTCCAGTTTTCAGGTTAGTGCTTAATTCAGGGCTGTGTTACAAATCTCTGTATTTGCCCATATCTTACTTGGTTAGAAGGAAGTGTCTCTGTTCACCTGTGAGAGAGGGGAGCTTTGAGCAGCCTATCTGTCCCTGGAGGAGTGGTTTCATTCCAGAAATTAGTAATTTATTGGCCATTTTGGGCTAATTTCTATCTCTTTCATTTCCCTGCTATAAATACTGCATATGCCCAGTTTTGTGCACTGGGCAGTGCCAGTTAGCTAGGGTAAAACTATTCCTGGCTCCAAAAAGTCTTCTCTTCAATTTTTCAATTGGAACTAGACAAACGTTCAACTTAAGCACTCAAGCCATTCATTCCTCAGCTCAGCACTTGCTCAAAACTTATAGCAAGCACTTATAAACCCTAGCACTTACCCTCCTGTGCTGTACTGAAGGACAAGGCTCTCTATTCAACCTTGCCAGCCATCCAGTAAAACAGTTCACTGTACCTATCCAGGCATGTCCAAATGGCAGCTTCAGGTGTACTCTCCAATCCAACTGGTGAATCTGGGCATTTTAAGGCAATGTTACAACTGCCTAATGTATACAGACAACCCTCTCCTCCTACCATCAAACACTAATACATGCAAGAGTTGCAATTATATAGCAAAACTGGAGCCTAAGCTCTCTCAACCCAAGACTGGATCAGACAGTCAAGAGAAGGGAAACACTTGCATCACACCACCAGTCTCACATAGACCCATTAAACCAGCACTGGCAAAAAACACACATAAATACATGAAAACATACTCGGAGGTTCTAAATAAAAATCTGCAAAGCCAACAGAGACCTCCAAAGCAAACAACCAAGCAACCTGTACCTCCCCAACACAAACCATGAAACACATACTTCACAAAACCAGTGTGCCATGCAATCTCAGCCCTTAAGTCAAAATAACATACCCAACATACTAGTAATAGGTGACTCTATAGTCAGGCACACTGACATTCCACTCACTAGGCTGAATAATAAAAAGGTTACTGTTACTGCCTGTTGGAAGCCAGGATCTGCTGCATAACACAAGCACTCAGGTCACTCCAGAACAAGTACAAATATGACTCTGTCATTGTCCATGTTGGTGTGAATGACCTGAGCCATACCTTCCTGGACTACATGAAAAGAGACATGGAAGAGCTCTCTGATCATGTAGCCGAAGCTGGTATGACCCTGACCCTGAGTAAGCATCCTGCCCTCACCAAGAATGTTACCATGGTATAAAGAAAAAATTCTCGATTTCAACAATTGGCTAAGCTTCTGGTGTCATTCAAAGGGGATCCAGTGTCTGTCCACCTGGGATGACATGCTCGACAAGCCACGCTGCTTTACTAGAGACGGCTTGCAGCTCTCACCCTTAGGCTTTTGAATACTGGCCAAGGCTCTTGCCATCCCCATAATGTCTTTTTTTAGGCAAGGCTCAAAAGACAAACCCACTGCCATAAATAGCACAAGTAACAAAAATCTGAGGGTAATGCTACTCATAGGTTCATAGGTAGGTACTAGGCTATTGGCCCTAGGGCCTATATAAGCCTAGCCAAAGGTACCCTGGCTTTCACCACCCAAGAAAATTATTTTCCTGTGCCACTGTCCAGCAGAGCCACAATGCCAGAAGTCTAAACCTCAAAATGCACGCACTCGTGGCACTCCTCAGTATGGAGAAAATCGATATATGTGCAGTAACAGAAACCTGGCTCCAGAGAGCACCCCAGTACTACCAGGCTACAACTCATACCATACATTATGGCCACAGAACCCAAACCGAAATACAAAAGGTAGGGGTGTATCCATATTCATCAAGGATACCCACACCTCCAGGTTAGTGGCACAGCACGATGCTTCAGAGATCATCCATGTGCAACTAACAATGGGCAAAACTGCAATTCAAATTGTAGCTTGCTACAGATCACACACTATGTCCCAGGACCCCCATTTTGTGTTTCTGGAAACACTGGGAAACATAAAGGTCCTACCAAACACCCTAATATTGGGTGATTTCAATTACCCAAACATTAACTGGGAGAACTACTCAAGTACTAACTTCCTTGCCCAACATTTCCTAGAATTTATAAACTCAAACACCCTGGTTCACCTGGTCAACACTCCCACCAGAGGTGACAACATATTGGACCTGGTCATCACCAACATGGGCGACCGGTGTTCCACACTGGAGGTCAACCCCTCGCTGGTTAGATATGACCATAAACAAATCACTTTGTATATTCTGCCCCCACCCTGGACAAGGAAACCACAGTGAAAAACTTTTCATAAGCAAACTTCATGTTACTTAAGACCAAGGTGGAAAGTTTCAAAGCCCCTATGCTGAAGGATAACGCTGTCCAAGCTGAAAAATCCTTTACTAATGCATTCTACAGGCACTTACAAGAATGCATGAATCTTGCCATCCCAAGCAAAACCAAGACTCACTCCTCCAAGAAAAGGAAACCAGTCTGGTGGACTCCTGCCATAAACAAGCTATACAATAGAAGGAGAAAACTAGTACAGAAAAGAGTAAAATCCCAAGAAGGGAAGACATCCCTAATCAGTATCAGCAAGAAACTATGATCCCTCATAAAACCATACAAGGCGAGCTTTGAAAGAAAAATTGCCAAGGACTCCAAAGATAACCACAAGGCATTCTTTAGCTATGTCAAGAATCAAGAAGTGGCAATGCTCAGATCTGCTCAGAGTTAGTGCAGAATGGCACAAAATACACTGAACCGACCAATATCGCCAACATCCTGGCAAATAGGTTCAGTGTAAACTTCATCCCCCCTCACCCCCAAAAAGGCCCATAACCATACCAGAAGAATGTAGAGTCCCTGAAATCACAGACATTCAGTTTAAAGCAGCCCTCTCCAAAGCAAAAAACACAGCATCAATGGGACCAGACAGTGTTCCAGGCTGCGTCCTACATGAGCTTAAAGATGAACTAACCCCTTACCTAAACACACTGTTCAAACTCAGCCTCTCCACAGGCTATATACCCATAGAGTGGCGCACAGCAATGGTTATTCCACTCCACAAAGGTGGAGCCACAACAGACCCCGGGAACTATTGCCCTATAAGCCTGACTAGCTTGGTCTGCAAGGCTATGGAGCGCATCATCATGGAGCTCTTTAATAGAGACATTGGGAACCTCCAGACACTGGACCCTACCCAGCTTGGCTTTGTTAAGGGCAGATCATGCCTTCTAAACCTGGTGGATTTCTTTGAGACAGTTACCAAAGCTATAGAAGAGGGAAAGGTGATACACACAGCCTACCTAGACCTCGCTATGGCCTTTGACACCATTCCCCATACTGGTATTATTGACAAGCTCACCAGCCTGAACATAAACCCCTACATCACAAGATGGGTTGCCAACTGGCTCACGGGTAGAACCCACATGGTGAGAGTTGTGGGAGCTAGGTCCGACTCTAAACCGGACACAAGTGGTGTCCCTCAGGGCTCAGTCCTAGGACCCCCTCCTGTTCGGCATATACTTCTCAGAGGTACAGGCAAGCACAGGAGGACTATGGCTGACCAAGTTCACAGACGACTGCAAACTAGGGGCTATAATTGACTCTTCAGCTGACACAGACATCCTCCAAAAGGGTCTCACTGAGATGGATACCTGGTGTCAAAATCATGGACTCAAGCTAAATGCCAAGAATTGCATAGTCATCCCCTTTGGAAAAAACAAAGTACCCACAAACTACCACATAGGTGGTAGTCCCCTAAATACGGAAGACGTAATAAGGGATATGGGGACCAAAGTAGATAGTAAACTCACCTTTGATAATCACATTGCCAAAGTGGTTAGAAAATCCTTCTATGTGGCCCACCTAATCAAAAAAGGGTTCACATCCAGATCAAAAGAGGTCATTGTGCCCCTTTACTCATCACTCATCAGACTCATCATAGAATACAACACTCCATTTGGGATGTACCTTACAAGACACCTGCAACAGCTAGAAAGACCACAGAAGTACCTCACCAAGAGGATCACTGGCCTCAAACAGATACCCTACGCTGCTCGACTGAAGAAACTCTAGCTGCACTCGGTTGCATACCGCCTACTCAGAGGTGATCTCTGCCTGACATACAAGACCATGTCCAACCTAGAATTGATGGACATACTCCACCTAAAGAAAACCTTATCCCCTCAAGCCACATGCTCTAGGGATCTAAACCTCATCACAACAATAAATAGAATGTGCTGGAGTGATAGATTCCTGTCCTAAAGACTTCCCATGCATTGGAACAAGATTCCAATCTACATTAGGCATAACTCCTCGCTAACACTCTTCAAAAGAAACCTTGACTAGTGGATGGGAAACAGAAAGTTTACCCCGGGGATCACTTCAGTGGCTCTGCTGGACAGAGGCACAGGGAACTAATCTAAGGGGGCGGCGAAAGCCAACACATTCTGGCTAGGCTTATAAATGCATTCGGGCAGATAGCCTAGTACCTACCTATGAACCTATGAACCTATGAACTACACTTCCCATTGCCCTACTTTAGCAAGCCTGCTGATGTCAGTCACCTTGAAATACCCGTTTGGACAAAGGCTAGCCCTATAAGGTCCATGGAAAGTGCAATAACTGTGTAATGCTATAGTGTTACATACAAGTTAAATTGGAATTCTAATCTCAGACATTGTGTGTGTGGGTAGAGATTAATGATTTTGAGGTCATTCACAGTCACTACACCTCCAATTGCCCTTCAATAGCAAGCCTGTTGATGTCAGTCACCTTGAAATACCCCTTTGGACAAGAGTCAGGCCTATAAGCTCCATGGCGCATGCTATAACTGTGTAATGCTATAGTATAACATACCTAGCTAGGTAGGAGTTCTAATCCCAGACATGGAAACTGTGAAACTTTATGTGTGTAGGTAGAGATTAATGATTTTGAGGCCATTCACAGTCTCTACAACTCCCATTGCCCTACTTTAGCAAGCCTGCTGGTGTCAGTCACCTTGAAATACCCTTGTGGAGAAGGTCTATCTCTATAAGCTTTGTGGCACATGCCATAAATGTGGAACAATGTAGTAGCAGTAACTACACAGGTATGGGTTTGAATCTCATCTATGGCAAGTGCTTGTGTGTGTACCTCAAAGATTTTGGCCCCACTTACATCCAGTACACATCTCAGACCCTGCCTTTAGCAGTCCTGCAGATATCATCCAGCTTAGAAGTACCTGTTGCCAACCCTAAGCCATGTCATATCACTGGTGCATGGGGTAAATGTGTAACATAATAGTCTGTAAAGATAGTTAGATAGAGGTTTGAACCTCACCCCTGGCAAATATAAATGTGTATTTAGGGAGAAATTATTTTTGGGATCTCTCACCCAATACATCACCCAATGCCAGTATTTACAAGGGCTGGTGATGTTGCTCACCTTAGAAGTACCTTGTGACAACATCCATCCTATAAGCTCTGTGGTGTGTGCGATAAATGTAGTACATTGTAGTAGCAATACATAGCTAGGGAGGGGTTTGAATCTCAGTACTGGCAAGTGTGTGTGTGTGTCTGTCATCAGTATCCTGAGTAGAGTTTGCTGTGATTGTGTAATAACAGGATGCATTGTCAGGTGGGTTTTGCTAAATAATTATATTGAGGACCTAGTATATGTCACAATGTCCACCTTACAAGGACAACAGATGTCAAACACCAGAGAGGCTGGTAGCCCTACATGTGATATTATGGATTGGTGAACAATATATGCAACCCTTGTATACCTCAGAGAACACCACTCTCCACCCATGTCTCATACACAAACACACTGGCTAGGCAACAACCACTATATTGGTATTTCCCTGCATATTGCCTCCCAGATAGTAACCACGGTGTGATTGCAGTGGACTACATGCCTGTTGACCACAACAGTGCCAATGACATCAGAAAGTACTGTGATGTGTTACATTTCCTGACTGAGTGTGTGTTATCCACCAAGTAAAAGGACATGGCACCCTGTTCCATCCCTACAGTAGGCAAATAAATGCTTACAGTGGTCCTTTTGCTATGTTCCCCATTGGACGCCTGCAACAACTGTAGAGTCTGCAAATGTAACCCACAAAGGGAATACCATGCCTTATACACATGCCCTGTATGGACAGACTCCACTAACTCCACTGAATACCTGTATCATGCTGTCAATGTAGGTGCAAGCACAACCTCAGTTCCATAGCCAGGTCTCCCCAAATGAGGTCAGGAATACTACATCAGAATATAACAATCTGCATGTACAACATACCCTAGAGACCTCAAGTACACTTCTACATGTCAAAGAACATGAATGTAGGGCATGTGCACAACCCAGACACTGTCCATCTTATGGAATATAGATCACATACATGGGAAGCAGTGCACATCGCTGAGCACCTACAATAGTAACCCAGATGAGTGGATGGTGAATACAATACCCACCTGTGGGGGCCACCCCAGGAGTTACACCCCTGAGCCACACTGGAGACCATTGTCATGTGGCTTGATGCCAAGGTATTCCCTTTGCCTAGCCTTATACAGCCTTCAGGCCCATTCACCTACTACACAACTGTGAAGCAATGAATCTATGCATCTCAGTACTGGCAAATGTGTGTGTGTGTGTGTGTGTGTGTGTGTGTGTGTGTGTGTGTGTGTGTGTGTGTGTGTGTGTGTGTGTGTGTGTGTGTGTGTGTGTGTGTGTGTGTGTGTGTGTGTGTGTGTGTGTGTGTGTGTGTGTGTGTGTGTGTGTCTTTGTGGAGATTAATGATTTTGAAGCCATTCACAATCACTACACCTCCCATTACCCTACTTTACCATGCCTGCTGATGTCAGTCACCTTGAAATAACCGTTTGGCCATGTATCAGCCATAGAAGCTCTGTGGCACTTGAGATAATTGCATAATACTTAAGCATAGAAAACTAGTTAGGCAGGAGTTCTAATCCTGATCCTGCCAACTGTGATAATGTGTGTGTTTCCCTGAAAGAGAGTGTGTGTGTGTGTGTGTGTGTGTGTGTGTGTGTGTGTGTCTTTGTTAACACCTGCTTTTGTGGACATTCACACTTACTACACTTCCCTTATCCCTTCTTTAGCACTGTTGCTGATGTCACTCACCTTCAAAGATACCTTTGGTCAGTTCTCCAACATACAAGCTCCATGGAGCATGCAATAACTGCTTAACACTGTAATAGCAATGCATAGTCAGGTAGGGGTTTGAAACTCAGTACTGGTAAGTGTGTATTTGTGTGTGTGTCATCGGGTCTATATTAAAAGCACGAACATTCTCAAATGCAAATCCAAGTACAATGACACATAAATGTTGAAGTACTACAAGAGCAAAAGACATAAACAGTGAAAATCAGAACACCAAACGTATTTCCTTGGCCAGCAGGGTGATAGTGGGGAAGAGGAAATATATCCCTTTCCCCACTGTAGTGTGATCTCGGAGTTAGTATATTTAAGTAGGGGGGTGTGGGGGGTTCAAGGGGGCTTGCCCCCCTGCAAAAGTGTGTTTATTGAAGTCTGTTTACTAAAGTTTTCCTTACCTGTATAGCACTGTTGTTTTCTGAAATATGTTCGGCGTTCTGATTTTCGCTGTTTACGTCTTTTGCTGTTGTAGTACTTCGATGTTTATGTGTCAATGTGCTTGGATTCGCATTTGTGAACGTTCGTGCTTTTAATATAGACCCGTGTCATCAGTATCCTGTCTGGCTGTTGGGGTGATTGTGTAATGACAGGATCCATTGCAGTGTGGGTTTTGCTACATCATTATATTGAGAACCTATATGTCTCATTGTCCACATTACAAGGCCAACAGTTTTTAAACATTGTAGAGGTTGTTGTAGACAATCCTCAGCCATAAATGTGTACAGCCATGTGCAGTTACTATGTGACAGTATGGGTAAGTAAACAATATAAGCAACCATTATAATACCGAGATACTACTCTCCACCCATGAATCATACACAAACATACTTGGCTCTTACTCTCTTACTACCTTCCTTTCTTACTTTGTCTCTGTCTCCCTCTCTCTCCCTCTCTGGTGGATGTGGAAAAGTGCATCTGTTTTGCATAGGCAGCAGCTTGAGTTTTGTAAGCAATGCTCATGATCAGCTGATGGCCTGTGCATGAATTGCAGTTCCCCACTTACTAATTGCACATGGAACAGCTGTGGTATCATTCCTATAGCCAACTGCATGGAAACACACTCCTATAACTAAGCACTTCATGTGGGTGTTGGCCCTTTTCCTTCACTGTGTGCAGGACTTCATGTGGGTGTCTGACAGACAGCATCACAGAGGGTAGTTGGAAATACCTCTTACAACATACACTGTGTAGACAGGCCAACAAACAGGAAGGGGATGTTCTAAACATGGGGAAAGAATGTAAGTATTGCTGTTCTACATTTGAACTAATGTTGGTTTAACAGGGTTTGTGTGGATACAGCTGTTCTACATGATTTAAAGTCTGGCATGACAGTGTTATGTGGTTGAGGAAACTCTCACTATCTGCAGACTGGCCAGAGTTTGGAGTCTTGCATGTGTTGTGCTACTCACACATTTTCTATCATTATAAATGCAGTAGCATACTCTGATTGCAGTCAGTACATGGTGACATCCATGTGAGTTACTGACTTCATATCCGTCAGAGGAGATATGGCACAACAAACCCTGTTACACTAGGAAATGTCTCAGTTTATCACAGCAATATGTCAATATTGGCCCTGTGTTTGTGCCTCCGTCCTCCAAGTCTGTCACCCTTTGTCCATATGTCATGCAATAAGAGGTGCATATGTACAGTACATCATTATTTACTGACATCATACCTGATAACAAGCCAGTGAGATATCAGACTGCTAGACATGTTATGTATAGTAGGCCTTATATCTGAGGAAAATAACTGGACATTCTGTTGTAGTGTGTACAGTAGTGAGGTCTGTATAGGTCTGTATACTTAGAGTGATTGTTGACAGAGTGTGTATTGTGAATATGTTACTTGGCCTGTGTACATACTGTGGCTGATGTCATTGTTCTTGGTCTTGTTCTATCTGATGTTGCATGCTGCTCCAGTTTATGGTACCCTGTCAGCATACATATCTGTAGGGCCAGACTGACATGTCCCATACCACAGTCAGGCATCAGACTATACTGTGTATTGGCCCAGTATATGTAGGGTTAGTGTGTGAGTGGCACATATGAGGATGGTTTTGTTCACACAGTTCATGTACTGTAATATTAATTAGGCTTACAATAATGTGACTGTGTTCAGATTGCATGTGGGTATGCACTTTCACACTGATGTCTGTTACTCCTTGCTGTTACAAGCCTGTAGCGCCTGCTATATTTGTGAGTACATGTGTATTCCCCCATAAGAAACTTGGGTCAGTGTTGTGGCAGTCTGTCTGTAGTTTGCACAGTGCTTTGTGACATGCCTAGCAGCTCAGTGTATTTACCTAGTGTGATGTTATGTCCAGATATTTGTCAGATGTATTGCTGCCTGACAACCATAACTGTTGCGTATTTCTGACAAAGCAGCGGGATGCTGTAAAGATGTATGCCACTAACTAGTGGGAAGTATGTGGGCTTGGTACATCTGCTCCTCTGGTTAATATGTGCTAGGACAGACAGGAGTGTGTGAATGCATCAGTTGTGTGAGCTTATCTATTCCAGTATTTTCGTGATATCCCCATTTACATGGCTGTAACCACTTTGTCAGGCTTGTTCCACACGTCTTGCACTAAGGAGTTCTGTGTACACTTCTAGACTGACCAGATTGTGTCAGACTGTCCACGTTTATTGCTCATATCTCTGCTGTATTCCACAGGATCATTACTATGATTTGTGTGGTACTTCACTATGATGATCTTATGATGTCTGTCAATAACTGATGGCGTACATGTCAGTATCAAAAGTGACTTCCGACACAAGATGTCTGTTATCACAACTCCTGTTTCTGTAGCAACATTCTACATTCATACCTGCAATACATATACCTGCAATACATACATTACACCCTCCTTGCACTAAGAGGTTGTGACTATTGGTGCTGAGGTATGACTCCACTACATGTTATGGGCATAGGTTATACATACGTACACATATATAAATATATATATATATATATATATATATATATATATATATATATATATACATATATATATATATATATATATATGGGTCTAGGACTCATCACTGAAACCACATTTCACTGAAACACATTTGACTGTGTACAATTCACTGAAAGCTCAATTCACTGAAAACACAATTCACTGAAACACATTTAACTGAAAGTTATATATGGCCTTTTCCCCACTGTAGTGCAAACCCAGAGTTAGTATATATAGTAAGGGGAGGAGTGGGGGGCACCGCCACCCACATTGGGGGGTGTAGGGAGCATAGCACCCCACCTGTTTTAAATATTTTGAACTATATACATGGATACTTGCATTTTCAATAAATTACTCTTTTCTGAACATAATATTTATTCAAACTATGTGGTGGGCTATGCCCCCCCCATACCCCTCAATGTCTCTCTCTCTCTATATATATATACATATATATATATATATATATATATATATATATATATATATATATATATGTGTGTGTGTGTGTATATGAATGTATATATAAATCAATATACAGATATAAATATATATATATATATATATATATATATATATATATATATATATATATATATGTGTGTGTGTGTGTGTGTGTGTGTGTGTGTATGTACATGTATACATATATCTACATATATCTACGTATACATATATATATATATATATATATATATATATATATATATATATATATATATATATATATATATATATATACATATGTGTAAACATGAGTGTTGTATATATCTTCCCAGATGTATCCCACCATATTTATCTGATATGTGTATATTTACATATAACAATATACTGATTCAACACTATTTTCACTAACAGGTACTACACAATTGTAGAAGTCAAAGCAGTTGTTCACTATGATTCAAAATGTGTACTGACAGATATATTTGAAAAAAACAGAAACATCTTCACAGCTATGATGGCTCAGTGGTTAACTGCTGTGACACTAGTGTACAGGGTCATGGCTTCAAGACCTGTAAGGGCTGTTTATTTTGTTGCTAGGCAGAGCAAGGACTGTTGGATGCAGAGTGGTTAAGACAGTTTTGAGCAGCTTTAAGTGGATTTGTATGGTTTGCGCAACGGTAAGCACTGCTAACGTACAGTTAAATGAATAAGCGCTTACCGTAGGCTTCTCTTACCAGTGCGCAAGTGTGCTTAGCATTTACATTTAAGCAATGCTTACTCCTGCTAAGCATAGCTTAGCCTTGGTAACCAGTGATCACATTCCAGACTAAAAAAAATAGCAGGGTAATTAAATCTTTAATAAGTTTATTTAGTTCCATGTACATAACATGCTTCTATGTGCTGTCATTACAGTAGCAAGGTGAGTATACTGTGTGGGACACCTGAGTATATTTGGCTAGTACAGCAATCTTTTCTCTTTTGCATGTGTTTCTTACATGGGTAATATCCCAGGTTATATGCAGTCACACTTGCATGTAGTGTATCATTATGTTACTACTGTTAGCAGCGCTTTCCCAAGTAAGAGTAGATTGCAGATTGTAGTACTGAAGCCATACTCTCCTGCATACAAAGCTGCACTCTGAGTACTGACTATCATGTTCATGGTGTGTTAGCTGTGTGTTATTAAGTATTTGCTACTGGATATTGATCTGATGTGTGGATATTAACTGTAGACTACTATGTGTATAGGACATGTCATTGAGGGTGCTTGTCATGTAGTAATGGCATACCTATCAGTGTCATACATCTATCTGTCAAAACATTCATCCTAATGCATAATCTGTTGGCTAGCTGATTTCTGTCTGTCCTCTGTGCAGATGTGCAGATGTCAGGTCTCCATATTGGCTGCTTACAGGCAATCCATGCTTGACTGACACTGACATGTCTGCCCAGCTGTGTTATGAATGCCACAGCAAGGAAACCCCGCCCTGTATGCACCTCATACTATGGATACCTCAACTAGACTACAGAAGTCAACAGAACATCCTTGGGTACAGGTTTCCAACCCAGACACTGGCCATGTTATATAATATATGTTTTTGCATACATGTCAGTTGGAGCACCTCACTGTCCCTCTGCAAGAGACAAACAGATGATTGGATGTTGCATTTAACTGTCACCCTGGGGATCACTCACATTGGATCAGTTGATTGATGGCCTACTGACAAATGTCAGGTGGCATGATACCACTGTACCCACAACCCCTTCTCTTCTCTCCATGGACAATATCCTGGTAGACACCTAGGAACACCTGCACCTATGGAACTCAGTACTGACAAATGTGTCAGTGTGCATTACTGAGGATAACAGTGTCTGTGTGTTTGTAAACTTGCAGTTGATAACACCCTGAGGGCCTTCTCACCCACTACACCCCCATTGCCATAGTTAGAAATGGCTGCTGTTGTAATGGACCTTAAATATACCTTGTTACACTCTTCAACCTATGGGCTACCTGGAACTTGCAGTGCTAGCACAACACTGTTGTACAAATGGGTAGATAGGCATGGGTTACCCTCTGAATCCTGGCAAGTGTGTGTATGTGTGCAAGTGTGTATAATTGTAGGAAACAGCATTCTGAGGCCACATTCTCCAAATACAACACATCTTGCCATACAGTATAAGGGATAGTGATGTTGCTGACATTAGGAGAGCCATGACACACTATCACCCTACCATCTCTGTGGCATGTGCAATAAATGCATATCCCTATAGTAGCACTGATGAGATAGACAAGGGGTTGTATTGCAGTCCTGGTCAATGTGCGATTGTGGGTATGTCATATTATTATCATGGGTTTCAAAGAGTAAAATATCCAATGTGGGGTGTGGGTGCTGGGTATACTGTCTTTACACCATGGAACCCCCAGCAAATGTCCCAAGGTCCACTGTATGTGGACCACTGTCACCATCCACCATACAGGTAACTGATTACACTATCCAGCCCAGTGATGCATGTGCTGTGTGTAAATTATCTGTAACAGAATGGACTCCCTGACAAGGCAGTTAGCACTGATAAACCCAGGTTGCTCAGATGTGTCTATGACTGTTATGCATTTGTCAATGTGTATAAGACAGTATATCATACTATATATTGTTCATTAACACCCAGTACATCCCCCATTACCATACTGTACAAGGCCTGGTGATGTTCTTCACTTAACAAGAAACTTGGGACACACCTCATCCTAAAAGCTGTGTGGTGTGTGCAATTAAGGCCAAACACAGTAGTAGCAATAAGTACATAGGTAGGGGTTCTACACTCAGTGTTGCCAAGTAAGTGTGTGTGTATGTAAAGGGATTTACATCAGTTTGCAGACAATACGTGTCCCAGGAGGTCATCTGTCCGAGAACTGACTTGGTACAAGCAAAGATATGGTACTTTCCACTGATGATGACAAATGTCTGCTGGATCCGAGTCCCTGTTGGGACTGGCCAGGACCATGTGCATGTGGCCTGCTGTGTTGTGGTGTGGACAGCACCCCTTCTGCAGTGCTGGTGCTGGTACTGTCACTACGGAAGTGGCTGTGACTTGTTGCACATCCACGTAGACCTCCACCTGTTGGTGTTGCTGACCTACGTCCATGTGGCTGTCTCCCTACTTCCACCATATGTTCTAACACATACTTTGCACAGTCGAGGATTCCCACCATCTCACCCAACTGTCTTTCTAGGACCTCTGCAAAATAACGGTGAGCACCTGCAAGTTCACGGATGTCGTCAAGTACAGCAGAATGAGTAGCCCTCTGGAGCTTCAGACTCTGTCTGGTTTAATGTTCCAGACATACCTGTGCCTCCATGATGGCCTGAAACATGCATCCAGTGACACCTGCTGTGGCACTTCTGCCAGTGGCATAATGGCCAGCAGCCCTCCTACGAGCACCCCTGTACATCTGCCTGTGTGGTACCTCGCCAGGCATCCAGCTATGGCTGCTGTGTACAGACACACTTGCCATAGTCACCACAATATCCTGTCCCATGCCACCACCCCCCAACTGTCCCTCATCTATGGCCACTAGTGATGGGGCATTTATAGGCAATGTGACTGTGTGCGGGGATGGGGTGGATAACAGTGGGTTGTCAACCGACGGCACAGATTCAGCCCCTGAAAACCCTGCCTGTATCTCACCATACCTATCATCATTGTCAAAGTCTGTATGGACACTAACATCAGTTTGCCTGCAGGAGGGACCCTGATCCACCTCGCCACCTGTGAGGGGAAAACAAAAAACTTAATTTAAGACCTGTACATCATTGCTTACCTGTACACACACACACACACACACACACACACACACACACACACACACACACACACACATGAGGTGGAACAAGATATTACATAGACCTCTCATTACCTTACAGTCAACATGCATGACATATGGCACTCAACAACATGCACTGCAGCTATACTCAGTCCCTGTTATGAACATTATACATCTCTGTGATGCATGAGTTGTGTTACTAGGTGATGCCCCTTCCCCTGGAACACACTTCACCCATTTACACAGTATTGCTGTGTACCTGTTCAGCACCCTGGCATGTACTGTGCACCATAACTCATGAGTGTGTACACCATTGCTGAATGTGTATATGTGTGGCAGTTATGCTTTCTCTGTTGCTCACAGCCCCTATGTGTTTGCCTGACACATACCTGAGGTGATATGAGGACAGATGTCAATAGTGAATGCCTGACCTCTGATTTGCAGATCACATTATCAGCAGTGCATGTATGAGCAATAGAATGCAATTACACTGACAACCTTCAAAGCTTACTGTGGCTATGAGGAGTGTACGTACCCTTATTGACATGCCAGCCTCTTCCCTGATATGCAATGGGGCCACAATGCTGCATATGTTAACATTACACACACCTGATATGTGACATATGACCTGTGCAATAAAATGCAGTATCAAACAAATGTGTTAGTTGTGCATATGCTGATTGAGATGCATACAATATGTGGGTTGCATAAGTGTGCACACCTGTAACATGATGGTTTGTTGCAGCACCTATTAAGTGAACTACAACAGTCACTATTGCTGGGGAGTATACTAGCATGGCCCATCTTCACTTGCCATTATTTGGTCCCTCTGCCCTACAAATGCCCCCCAACTCTGCCAGATTGCAAGGTCAGCTCATGTGCACAGCCATTGGAGGTCACACAGTGCCTTCATTATTGCTGTGGAGTCAGGGTTATGTCTGGCACAATTCATGACCTTGACTGTGTTCAGATACAACCATTCTTAGCGAGCTTTGGATGTATGCTTCAGTTCACTGTTGTGTTTCAGGATGACACCCCTCCCCATCCTCATTCTTTTTGCAGATGCTTGACAACTATGGGCCACACATCAGTGTCATTTTGCAGTGTTCCAAATGCAGAACACGATGTCTACTGGCCTAGTTCCTGCTAATGAACAGCAAACCTAAAGGTGTACACTGGCACCAGCAAGGTACAGATGGGGATAGTGGGCCTGAGGTGGAGTGAGGTGTTGCCTGTGCACCACATGTATCTTTATTAATACTGTATGTAGGTTTCAGCCTTGGTCTCGGTACACCATTACACATTGCAACACATCCCTTTGGGAGATTTGATGTTATGCATATGCTACCTGTAGAGAGCCCTGGATGATGTTTTCTGTGGAACAACTCGTCCATCTGATTACCCTAACCCATAGGCCACACTTATGCAGAGTCCAGGCAATTGTCGACACAGGTACTGCACAGGCAGTACTTTCTAGACATTCCTGCAAGGCCCTCAGTGTTGCTGTATGTTTCTGGGCAGCCTCCATGACCAGTTTGCAATATGTGTTGTCATCTGTCTTGTATGGGCATCTGTTTATTTTCTAAATTAATTTTGTCCTATTCTTCATACTCACACACATGACTGTCTGCACTGTTTGCCATGGTATATGCAATGGTAAGGTAAGGCTACGTCTCCCACTCCTGGGTGCTACCTT